>NC_136514.1:76957152-76989652 GCF_053919585.1 Euprymna scolopes
TCTCATCCTTCAGAACTGTTTTTAATCTTTCGTGGCGCACGCTTTTACTATTAACTTCAACACACATCCATGATCTCTTCTCTCTTTCGACAGATCCGTCTAATCTTTCATTTCTCTACGCAGGAACGCTTCTCAATTCTTTTCATACAAGTCATATTAACGAGGATAACCAATAAAGTTGTTATTAAATTATAGAAGTGACTTTGTCATTTCGATTTTACAGACGTTAACTCCAGATTTAACTGATCCTTTCGTAATTACTGTCACTTCTCTACAGATAAAACGGGAACAGAAATTTAGTTTTAGTAAACAAGTTCTTGATGAGCCGTCCCACTTAAGTTAACAAATTTAACGCATTTCTATTACTAACGACAACTATATTGTCCAATTGACTACTGTACACTCTTTAACGGTTATCCTCGAGTGGCCTCTGGACCTTGATAAATGGTAATGCGTATGTATAAAAAAGTAATGCTCTGAAGATATCTGTTCTTTTTTTTAAAACTCTTTCATTAGCGTTCTGGGCGTCTCCCAAGTTTTATGTTTTCATTCTGAACATAAAAAATGTATTTCTTTTCCACGGAGGAGTGAGAAAACTAGCAATTTTTAACATGTTATAATTAGCCTCTTTATGACATTAGGACGTGCCGGATAGCCATAATAAATGCTAGTCCGGAAGTTATTATTTTCTATCCAACGGTCTCAATGTGATATTATCGTCGTCTCCTTTCCCCAAAATGTTAGGAAGTAAAAATATGAGGAAAAAAAGGAGAAATATGTTTATCAGCAGAAAAATGAAAGGAAAGTTGTTCCCCAAGGGACACAAAGAGAGTGGGAATAGGATTGTTAATCAAGGTGTAGCGGACAAAAACCTCATAAAAACGTAGGTATAATTTTTCAGTTAGTTTACGGACATTTTAAAAAGTGGCAATGAGTTTACGACGGTTAAAAAAAGGTTGATGCGACGACTCGTATGCATTACTCTCCTCTAAGAGCAGCAGCAGCAGCTAACTTGAACGTCCTCGCTTATTCCTTCTCATAGTAGCAAAGGTCGTTCGCCCACCGACGGCAACAACACACTTTAATAACAAGGACTTTGATATGTTCTTCTCCCCGGAAATCCTAACAACAGACAGTTTTTATTTCTTCTCAATAAAAATTTAACCTACTACAAGATAAATTTGTTATTGTGACCATCGTTATCGGGGATTGAGATATAGTACCTTGTGACAACGAGACAACAACTGGCGTCAGAGGTTTACAACATACATATGTATCAAACAATATATAACTTGAATTTGCGATTGTTAAGGACAGTTACGAGTAGGAAACAGTGGTCGGCAGGTCGTAGTTTGAACCAGATATGGAGAGCTTTAAAAAGTCGAAATAAGCTGAGAGAAACAGACAAACGGTGATCACAGAAACAGCGTTGCGTTCAGCGGTTGTCGAGCAATAAGAAATACACGTACCATCATATTAGAATTCACGAAGGGGGGAACGATAAAAGTGTTACCTTAAAGAAAACAACACTATAGCCTTATTTAAAATCTTTTATAGATTAAATCAATTCAAGTAACTTGATTATGTAGGAAATCTAACATCTATTGAATAAAGCTGACTTCAGCCCCAATCCCCGATACAGGTCCGGAACAGGGAGCACACCTTTTCCACAAGCGCCGGCGGGAGCTCGGCGAATTCTCGGTGGATGGCGGCAATCAGGTTGGCTTTGGTATTGTGGGATATCATGTCTGTCATGTTCTCGACATATGACTAAATGAAATGGTCCAGTGGGTTCAGGAGTAGCACAATGAAGTTCCCTTTTTGGGAGAGTTGGTGCTTCTACATTAGTTAACCTTGTGCATAATTGGTTCTGTTCTTGTGAGGAAGCCCGGAAGGTTCATCAATAACTTGCTTGCGTTGGACTTGAAGACAATCAGATTGTAGTCAGCTGGAAAGCAGGCAATTGGAAAGGAGTTCCACATGCGTGCAGTTCTAAGAAAGAAGATTTGTTCATGGAATCTACATTTAGGTTTTGGCACAGATAAAGAGTGTGGGAAATCATTGATAGTGGTTGTGGCTAGATAAGTGTTTCTCGTGAAAGTTAGGCGAGGGGGGGGGCAACAGATTGCAACCAGGTGTGACTGACAGGTGTTTACAAAACGACTCTAGGTGCCTAAAAGTTCAACCTTGCTTGCGGGTAGCTGAATTTGAAAAAAAAACAAACAAACAAAAAACGTGTGTTAAAATGTATACTTCTCTCTCTCTCTCTTTCACTCCCTGTCTCTCTATTTCTTCATTAAAATAGAGAATTTGATTATAATTGTATTGCTTTAAACAGTCAAGGCGTTGGACTTCGTCAAAAGGGACATGTAGTAGTTTGGTTTGGTCGCAAGTGACGACGAACGTAGGTCGACAATCACCTAACTTCAATATGCTCGTTTGATTTGTAAAATGAAATAATTTTATTTTCATATAAAAAATATCTTGTTCACTTATTCTATGCAGCGTTCAATTTCATTCTAACGTTTCTTGTTACCAACAATAATAATAAAACGCTGCCACAAGAACGCAAAGAAGACTCAAGAAGAAGCCCGTGTCAGCCAGTTATAATCGATGCCATATCGGCCCGTTGATGTTTTTTTATCGTTCATGTGCCTATCGTTTGGTCGTGTCTAAAACCTGTGGAGCCGGTTGCCGATCCAGGACGTTTCTCAATCAAATAATAATCCCCGGCAAACGATAGTATCATACAGGTCGGCGAAGGAGGGGGCTAGTGAGAGAAATGTTCAAAGTTGTAGCACTCCTGAAGCCAAGTTTGGATCTATCTGGACTTGTGAGCCGGCGCTAAGTCCTGCTGCCACACACAGGGTCTGCCAGCGGCCACCTGATTGTACCAGGGGGTCACCACACTCTTCAACACATTGTGTCACTTTCGGAACTTATGGAAGGTTGCTATCGCTCTTAGGATTTGTATACAACTGGCCAACTTGCAGATGGTCTGTAACAAAAAACGAAAACCGGTTTTCATCAAACTGAAATGGAATCACATCGTCTTTTCTAGTGCGATAATTTTATCCATTCAACCATGTATCCCTTCTTCGTACATTGTTAAAAAATTTTATGTTTGTACATAGGCATAACCACTTATCCAGGCCCAGTTGCCACTTGAGGAATAGGTTAAAGAGTGTACAGTAGTTAATTAGACAATATAGTAATGGTTAGTAATGGAAATTCGGTAAATTTGTTAGCTAAAGAACTTGTTTACGTTAGACTTGAAGACAATCGTATCGTAGTCAGCTGGAAAGCAGGCAAACGGAAGACAGTTCCACAGGCGTGCAGTTCTAAGAAAGAACCTTTGTTCATGGAATCTACTTTTTAGGTTTAGGCACAGATAAAGAGTGTGGGAAATTATTGAAAGTGTTTTCAGCTAGTCGAGTGTTTCTTGTGAAAGTTTGGCGAGGGGGGACCATAGATTGAAGCTCAGACAAGCACTTGCTATGAAAATAACGATAAAGCAGAGACAGACTCGCATATCTCTTCGAGGTTTCAGGGTATCCCCTACGAGGCTACGAAGTCTATTTTGAACTCTGTCCAGGCTAGATAAGTCCTTTCTAGCAGCTTCTGCCCAGATGTGGACACAGTCTCCTATCCTTGGACGTACCTGGCTCTTATATAGGTAGAGAATTGCATCAGCAGTGAGATATCTACCAAAGGTTGACTCATTTACATCCAAGAACTGCTAATTTGCAGTGAAATGTAGAACATGTAGGTAGATAATACTATGTGGGTTTGTGCACAACGTGTCCACTGCACACTGTATAAAGGAGAGAGTGACGTTCGTTTTACGTTGACTTATCCTTTTAGCTTTGGAATATCGTCCTCATCGGCCGTCTGTCAGCCAGCGACTGGTGCTTATACTGCAGATATTTACTTCATTTTGACCGCAACAAATTTGTGGCACACAATCAGAAGGAAGGGAGTGCCAAGATAGCGCTCCTAAAGAAGGTGCAGTCTTGCTTATTTAGAATTGCCTTGGCATAGCTGAGCTTCAATCTATGGTCCCTACTCGCCAAACTTTCACGAAAAAACACTCGTCTAGCCAAAACCACTATCAATGATGTCCCACACTCTTTATCTGTGCCTAAACCTAAACTTAGATTCCATGAACAAAGCTTCTTTCTTAGAACTGCACGCCTGTGGAACTCTCTTACGATTGCCTGCTTTCCAGCTGACTACAATCTGATTGTCTTCAAGTCCAGCGTAAACAAGTTCTTAATGAACCGCCCCCCTAAGTAATCCAATTTACAAAATTCCCACTACTTATGTTTACTACGCTATCGTCATTTTTACTAATGTATACCCATTAACCCTTATCCTTGAGTGGCCTCCGGGCTTTAACAAGGGATGATTACTGTGTAAAAAAAAAAAAGTTGCGTATGCATTCTCCGATAATCTCACGCCTCAACTCCTCCCCAAAATGCGAGACGAAGGCTTAGGACGGTTTACTTCTTAGAACTACCCAGAGCAAACAATGCAGTCGTGCAGTTAAAAGCTCATCGAAATGACCCGGTTTGTTTTATCGAGAGTAGATCCTCAGCTGGGATTATAACAGTCCAGATTTTTACAGTATGCAATGGTTCCGTGTAGCTCATTTTATTTTTAATATTTCGTCAGCGTCGGGAGTCTGTAAATCAGCGACTGATACCTTAAACCTCTAACGCTCACGTCATTTCTGAAATACTTTAAGGCCTCGGAAAATTCCGAGTATACCTGCTAGTCATAAATAATCGGCATCCCAGAATTATTATTTCTATTCATAATTGTCAATAGTCCCAGAGCCAATGAACACATCTTTTGCATTAAATTTTGTCTTCGTATTCTTCAATCATATATTCATTCACCTATAACTAAGTACTTTTGTTATTACTAATTTGCAGTCGTGCGAAGAATGTAAATAGATACGCTGTGTGTAGGTATTAATATGTCAATGTAATATGCATTTGTATTCGAGTGTGAGTCAGTCAGGCGTAATTCGATGTGCAGTTGGTAAAAACTTTTAATCCCCCCCGTGTCTCTCTCTCTCTCTTTCTCTCTCTCTCTCTCTCCCCTGACCGGACGAGAAACGGACAAAAACAAAGGAGAAGCAACACAACCTTTGTGAACGTTTGCCGCACTTTAAGCTTGAACGAACTGCTGAACCTAATGATTTATTAAAAGTCCAGGGTGGTTCATATAACCCGGTCAGATTTCTTAGCATCTCCCAAATACAAGGACAGATTAATGCCACATTAAACCAGTATTTATTTATGAGACTAATATTTATATATATATATATATATATATATATATATATATATATATATATATATATATATATATATAAGTGAAAATGTCTGTCTGTCTCTGTGTTTGTGTGTGTCTGTCTGTCCGTGTACATTTCCCGACCAAATAACTCTGTCAATTTTCATCTACAGACTCGAGGGTTGGCATAAGGGGTATTTACTTTTGGGAAAATCGTTTTAATCTGTTTTCGTCCAGGCATTTGGCTGCCAAGGAGTCAAAGTTTGACGATTTTACTTTTGAAAACTCTACCAAACTCCTCTGTCAATTTTGGGTCTAAACACTTGACATCTTAAATGTAGATTACTTGAACATGGATCTAACTTTATAATTTGATTTGAACCCAAAAAAATGAATGTTAAGGGTTAAAAATATTGACTTTTTAAGTGTCTACCAAATTACTCAGCAAATTTCTGGTTTAAACATTTGAAATTTTACATAAAAGGGTATTCAGAGATCGGACAATCTTTTCAATCGGTTTGAGTCGAAAATTTGATCTACCAAGTGGTCAAAGTTCAAAAGATTTTACCTTTGCGGTGTCTAGCAAACTACTCAGCAAATGTTGGGTCTAAACATTTGAAAGTGTATATAACGGGTATTCAGACATGCGGCAAGCGTTTTAATATGATTTGGGGCAAGGATTGGGCTGCCAAAGGTCAAAGTTGAGAGAGTTTACCTTTGCAAATTCTACCAAACTCCTCCGCCAATTTTCGGTCTAAACACTTGAAATTTAAAATGTAGGTAACTTGGACATACGTCAAACATTTTATTTTGATTTGAAACCAAAACAATAAATGTTAAGGGGTCAAAATTGGGGTCAAAGTCTAAAAAAATTTAAATCTGATGTCTCTACGAAATTACTCAGCAAATATTTTGTGTAAACATTTGAAATGTTACATAAAAATATATTCACACATAGAGCAAGTTAAGAACAATAGTAAATTAAAATCAAATAATTTTGGGTTTGAGATTAATAATGAATTAATAGCAAATAAGTTGGGAGTTGAAAAAATACTAAATTCATAGCAAATAAGTTTGGTTTGAGATTAGTAGTGAATGAATCGTAAATAAGTTGGAGTTGAGAAAATAAATAATGTTGGGTTTTATATTAATAGTGAATTATTAGTACACAAGTTTGGATTTGAGAACAATAGTAAATTAATCGCAAAAAAAATTGGGTTTAAGATAATTAGTGAATTAATAGTAAATAAGTTTGGATTGAGAAAATAGTAAATTAATAGCAAATAATTTTGGGGTTGAGATTAATAGTGAATTAATCAATTTATCTATCTATCTATCTATCTTTCTATCTATAAAAGTGAAAATGTCCGTGTGTGTGTGTGTGTGTGTGTGTGTGTGTGTGTGTGTGTACATTTCCCTACCAAATCACTCTGTCAATTTTCGTTCTAGAGACTCGAGATTTGACATAAGACTATTGAGATCTGGGAAGATCTTTTTAATCAGTTTTCAGCCAGAAATTTGGAAATGTAGGTTATTTGGACATGGATCAAATTTTTTAATTCAAATTGAGCCCCAGAAAATAAATGTTGAAGGGTCAAAATTGGGGGTCAAAGTTTTAAAAAATGACCTCCGTTGTCTCTACCAAATGACTCAGGCAATGTTCGGTCTAAACATTTGACATTTTACATAAATGGTCTTAATGATAGGTGTTTAGACATGCAGCAAGCATTTTAATCAGTTTAGAGGCGAAAATTTGGCTGCCAAAAGGTCAAAGCTGAAAGAGTTGACCTTTGAATATTTCCGCCAATTTTTGGTCTAAATACTTGAAATTTCAGATGTAGGTAATCTGGATAAAACTTTGTATTTCGATTTGAGACCAAAATAATAAATGTTAAGGGCTCAAAATTGGGGTCAAAGTTTAAAAAAATGACCTCTGTGGACTCTACGAAATTACTCAGACAAATTTTGGTCTAAACATTTAAAATCTTACATAAAGTGTATTCACACGTAGGGCAAGTTATGAACAGTACATAGTGCGCGAGAAAAGCCTGGCAGAAATGCAAGTAATAAATAAGCTTGGCGTTGAGAGTAAACTAATAGCAAATAATTTTGGGTTTGAGATTAAATGTTAATTATTAGTAAATAAGTTTGGAGTGAAAAACAATAGTAAATAAGTAGCAAATAATTTTAGGTTTGTGATTAAAGTGAATTAAAAGTTAATAAGTTTTGTATTTGAGAACAATAGGAAATTAGTAGCAAATAATTTTCAGTTTGAGATTTATAGTGAATTATAGTAAATAGATTTTGAGTTGAGAGTAATTGTAAACTAATAGCAAATAATTTTGGGTTTGAGATTAAATGTTAATTATTAGTAAATAAGTTTGGAGTGAAAAACAATAGTAAATAAGTAGCAAATAATTTTAGGTTTGTGATTAAAGTGAATTAAAAGTTAATAAGTTTTGTATTTGAGAACAATAGGAAATTAGTAGCAAATAATTTTCAGTTTGAGATTTATAGTGAATTATAGTAAATAGATTTTGAGTTGAGAGTAATTGTAAACTAATAGCAAATAATTTTGGGTTTGAGATTAAATGTTAATTATTAGTAAATAAGTTTGGAGTGAAAAACAATAGTAAATAAGTAGCAAATAATTTTAGGTTTGTGATTAAAGTGAATTAAAAGTTAATAAGTTTTGTATTTGAGAACAATAGGAAATTAGTAGCAAATAATTTTCAGTTTGAGATTTATAGTGAATTATAGTAAATAGATTTTGAGTTGAGAGTAATTGTAAACTAATAGCAAATAATTTTGGGTTTGAGATTAAATGTTAATTATTAGTAAATAAGTTTGGAGTGAAAAACAATAGTAAATAAGTAGCAAATAATTTTAGGTTTGTGATTAAAGTGAATTAAAAGTTAATAAGTTTTGTATTTGAGAACAATAGGAAATTAGTAGCAAATAATTTTCAGTTTGAGATTTATAGTGAATTATAGTAAATAGATTTTGAGTTGAGAGTAATTGTAAACTAATAGCAAATAATTTTGGGTTTGAGATTAAATGTTAATTATTAGTAAATAAGTTTGGACTTAGGAACAATAGTAAATAAATAGCAAATAATTTTGTGTTTGAGGTCAGTAATGATTTAATAGTAAATAAGTTTGGAGTTGAGGAGTTAGTAAATTATTAGCAAATAATTTTTTTGTTTGAGATCAGTAGTGAATTAATAATAAATAAGTTGAGAAGTTAGTAAATTAATAGCAAATAATTTTGGGTTTGAGATTAATAGTGAATTGATAGTAAAATGCTTGGAGTTGAGAAAATAGTACATTAGTAAAATAATTTTTTGTTTGAGATTATAGTGAATTAATAGTAAATAGATTTAGATTTGAGAGCAATAGTCAATTAATAGCAAATAATTTTGGGTTGAGATTATTAGTAAATTAATAGTAAATAAATTTTTATTTAAGAATAATAGTAAATTTTAACCAAATAATTTTGGGTTTTAAATTAATGGTTAATTAATGGACATCAATGTATTATATCTACTAAAGTAATATTGTCTGTTTTTGTGTGTGTACATTTCTCTAGCAAACTACTCTGTCAATTTTTATCTACAGACTCGAAATTTGACAAAATGGTTATTGAGATTTGGGAAAATTTTTTAATCGGTTTTTGGCCAGAAATATGGCTGGCAAGGGGTATACGTTTAACGATTTGAGCCTTGAAAACTTTTCCAAACTCCTCCGCCAATTTTAGCTCTAAACACTAGAAATTGTAAATATAGGTTATCTGTATATGAGTACAAATGTATAATATATGCATACATATGCATATGAAGTTATTAACTTATTAATATATGTATATATATATATATATATATATATATACATGTTTGTGTGTGTGTATATGCATATAAAGTTATTAGCAAGCAACACCGGGCTGAACTGCTAGTATATAATAATAATAATAATAATAATAATAATAATAATAATAATAATGATTATTATTATTATTATTATTATTATTATTATTATTATTATTATTATTGTTATTGTTATTATTATTATCCACCATCAATAACTTCTCTGTGAGAACAACTTGTGGAATTCTCTGGAATCTGAGTGACAATAAGTCTCCCCATATAATAATAATAATAATGATTATTATTATTAATATTATTATTATTATTATTATTATTATTGTTGTTGTTGTTGTTATTATTATTTACTCACTCGGAGTAGTCACACAGGCCATCATCAATGATGTTTTTTTTACAACAACTCGCATACATCCCTGGAGTCTGAGTGACAACAAGTCTCTCCAGATTTCCAGTATTCTTCACCTCTTTCGATAACCATTAGAGATGAATTTGCGTTATCATCACAGCTGCTTACCATTGATTTTTCGTTGGCGGCGATCATTGGTCTTCACTGGAATTTGCACTTTCGGCGGAAGTCTGGCTAGTGCTTTCTCTTCTCAGTCTTTCCATCCTTTTTGACCTTCCTTGCTTATTTAGTATGGCGTCAAATTTCGGTAACACACACATAAGAAATCGGGGGAAGGTAGGAGGTAATCTTACAAATATTACAAATTCCAGTTTCATGATTCTATGTGACACTCCTTTGTGTTTTACATCTGTAGCATTTTCTGCATGTCCAGTTATTGCCTGTAGGTCATGTGTATTGGTCTCCGCATTCAAGCGTTTTCGTTAATATTTCGTTGGATCTTACTAGCCATCCCTTTTAATTCAATCGCTCCCATTTTCTTTTCAGATAGGAGGACTGTCGCATAGCTTCTTTCCAGTCGGGTAACTGGCCAGTGTAGGATCAGGTTGCCTATGTCCTCGGGAACTTCTTTGCACTTTTAACAGATTAAGGAGCCTGTTGTCTCCACATGTGTTTGTTTAAAATAGTTTTGCAGTGTCTTATTCTGATCCGGTTTGCGGCTAATCACTGCTTCCTACTATTTGTAGCAAAGTTTGGTCTTCAATGATGTGCCCTTCTTTGGGAGTATAGTTTCTCCATTCTTCTTTCCAATCTTTGATTTTTGACTTGTAGAAGGGTGTCAAGACCTGAGTCAGGAGGTGTCTGCGGCATCTTTTTAAATTCGTTGGATTGGTAATTCCCTGGTGTCATTCTCGACGTTTCGAATCTATTTTGTAGTTGTCCTCCCCTCCTTATGTGGGGCGGTGCGATTGAGCTTGCTACTGGTAGCCATTGTGTTGGGGTTGACTACAGACATCCTGAGGTAATACGTATTGTTTCTCGGAGGTTTTTGTCAATTGATCTTGTGTGTGGGCTCTGAAACCATGCTGGGGCGTAATGTTCTGCAGCACTGTAGCAGAGTGTGACAGTTGTTATGAGGACTCTTTGGGAACCTCCCCATCGCTTTCCGGCTATTTTCTTTTGTAGGTTGTTTCTTTTGGCAATCCTATTTGAACATCCTCTAAGGAGCATCTGATAGGACAGCGTTCTATCAAGGGTGATCCCAAGGTACTTGGGTAATTGATCATGTGGGAGGGCTGCTTCACCAGCTTTAACCTGGAGGGTTCGTCTGGCTTCATGGTTGCCGAGATGGAAGACTGATATAACTCTCTTTTTGGTGCCCATCCTTAAATATCACTTACCAAAGAAGGTTTTCATAAGGGTGGTGTACGCAGTCCGCGTTTTTCCCAGTTCCTCGCAGCTGTCTAATTGATTAGCCAACACCTAGTTTTCTTCGTATCCCAACTTACTGTAGTAGTTTTGTAGCATGTTGCTGATGTAAATATTAAAGGGTGTTGGCGCAAGTACTGAGCCTTGGGGGTCTCCGTCTTTTATTTTCCTGGTTTTGTCTCTCATCTTAACTCAGAATGCCATGATATTGTCTGGTTCTCCTCAGTTTTTTGCAGACAAACGTTATGTATTTTTGCAGGGGATGATCTCTGCAGGGTTGAACATGAGTCCCTCTGTCCAAACGACGTCATACGCAACAAAAATATCGATGAGGACTGCTCCGGTTTTCAGCCGGTTTTCGTAGCCCGCGTGCGTGTATGATGTTTGGGTGATAAATTGCTCTGCAGTAATTCTCTTCTGTTGGAAGTCTGTTTGTTCTTTTGAGATGTAGGGATCCATGAAGGAAGCCACTCTGCTGAAATTATCGAAAAACCAACAAAAAAAAACTGTCATTACAAAGAAAACATGTTCTTAGGGAGAGAAAAATTGTTTTTCACACAAAACACAAGTTACTTTTAAAATGAATAACTGGTGTAGATTCTACAAAAATATGACAGTGATTGGGATCCAGTTACAAGTGTACAAGCTACCCTGACTTTTTATTCGCCCTGACAATTTTTGGTCAACTTAAAAATAATCTAAAATAACTTTTCTTTGTACGAATGAAGCATGGTTAACTTCGGTTCTAGAAGGTTCAGTCCCCGGGACTTTTGCTCCCGATTCAGGAAGCGGGTTGATCAATCATTAACCAGCTGAGGCATCCCTTCTAGAGATGTCGATCATCCGATCCTGACTATATTTTTGCTTATTTTTATGTTCTTGAGATGAGGAGTTGTTATTCGTATTATTTAGATTATTTGGACTACTGTTTGGGGACCCTTTGGAAAGCCCCCCCATAATAGTATAACCCCGATATTCTTCTCGAGAATCTGTCAGTATAACCTCGACTTTTTTTTCGAGAATCTTTCTGTCAAACTCGGGAATCTGCACGGAAGTACCCGCGCGCAGTGGATAAGGTACTTGGCTAAATTCAGTTTAGAATTGTGATCGAAATCCGATAAATCTTTTATAGTTCGATCTTCATGATGAAAGTTCGATCTTCAGTGCGGACAACACTAAAAATACAATTGCGAATTACTCAGGAGTTCTATCCAGCCCCGCCTGACGGAACGAAAACATACTACCCCCACTGGATTGGAGGGGTGTTGTTCAGAATTCCGTGCAGATCTGAGTTTTGATAGAAACATTCCTGAGTTTTGACAAAATACGCCTGGAAGAAAGCTGGAGTTTACATCGACCGATAATTTGTAAAATACCACTCAAAATGAGAATAGTAGTCCAGATCACTCAACTGTTACTGCTAAGAGTAAACACTTGGTTGTTTTTTTTTCTTTTTCAGTAGTAATTTTTACTTCTTACAGTACATGGCTTCATGTTTTGTCTCGATTTGAATAATAATGAGAATAAAAAATACAAAAACATTGTTTTTAATGGATGACAAGTAGAGAATGCCGCCAAAATCAAAAATAATATATAGATCTGAATTATATATAAATTTAGGTTATTCGGGACAAATTTAACATGTTTTGAAAGGAAACGATGGTACTTTTCCACTTCGCATGTCGCATTTCCATGATGTTGGCTCGGGCTTGGGCGGTAACTGGCGGAAGCCGTCGGAATATGCCGAACTTAATCAAATCATAAGAAAGCTATGAAACAGAACCGAAAACATTTATCGGATGCCGATCACAATTCTAAAAAAAAATGAAGAAACGATGAAAAAAAAAATCTAACGTAAGTTTCATGAATATTTTTTTTCTTTTAAATAAATAAAAAAAAACATGATATTTGGCAAATTTATTAGGCAAAATGTCATCTCATAGATACACTATGCATTTTGAAATGTTCTCTATTATTGACCAACATTCGATATTTTTACAGTTTGTGCATCGAACTTCCGTAAATATTGACTCTGATCTATTTAATTTAAATTTCAACCGTCACCAATGAAAATTTATAAGTAAAGTTAATTTCCTAGAACCATTCGTGTGTGCAACAAAATAGCGCTGGGATGCTTCCCAGCTGACTACAACATTATAGTTTCCAAGTCCAAGCTTTACAAATCCTTATTTTGCCGGTCTTGTAATTAAATTCTGACCATTGTGTACAATTATATCACGATGTCGTCTCATCGCCCGTCTAAAAGACTCATAAACCCTCATCCTTTTCACATGGCCTCATAAAATAAAATAAAATTAAAATATCGTAGCAGTGTTGTTGTCATGCAATCCGGTGCTAATCAAAATAAAACACAGTAGTATAATAAACAAAATTGTGTTACAAAAGTGCACGTCATGATTCTGAGACCATAAATACCTTCAATAGCTGTATTATCTATATACTATCTTTCTATCACCATAAAGAATGATACAGATTTCGATAGTGTAGAAAATCGAGCAGATGCTGTTAAAGGAAGAGCACTCTTGCCTATTAAAATTGCCTAGGCAGCCCCATCAGCCTTCCTCAGTCGGGGCGCCTCAGTCAGTAAACAATAATGTTATTCCACTCTCTAAAAGAAAGGCAAAACCTGGGAAGATGGACCGCCAAATGAAGACAACTGAAATGTCCTAGTTTCTCTTTTGATTGTCGAGATTGGAAGCTTGACTGGCGCACACACACACACACACACACACACACACACACACACACACACGAGCTGAACACTATACTAAACGATTAGCGCATGACGCTTTATTTCCATTCGACCACAGAGAGATGTTACACAAGGTCGTAATGTGGGGAGAATAAAACAAGCGCTCCTAAAGGAAGAGAAATATGACCTATGAAAAATTGCCAATGCAAACTACTTGGTAGTTCCAAGCTTGGCCCCTTAGACATAAGCAATAAACTCTTCCCGAGAGAACAAAGGTAAAGTCTGAGAGGGTGAAACTTTTTGAGATAGTTAGAACTAATGTCTCTACCCTCCTGGTAATAGGCCATCGAAATGATCCAGTATCTGTTCAATTGATTTTCGAAGTCGGATCTTCGGCAGCCATGTACTCGCTACGAATTGGTAGATGAATGCTGTAAAAATCTGTCACGGCGTTTAGTCATAACTTCTTTGCTTGTGACTGTGTAACGTTGGCCACTTTTACGCACGGGATCCACACGCTGTATGCAATCTACGTCGCAAGAAACATAGGACAAATAATAACACGACTCCTTTTTTGTAACAGCAACATTTATTTCCGGATCCTTTATAAAATAAAATTTGATCGTGCTGCCCCTCTTTCATCTCTGTTCTCTCGAACGTCATCCATATCTTTCACGTCATCATCAGTCTGTGTATACGTACTTTTTCTACTCTTTCTAGTCACACGGCTCGGCATCTGCAAACACGCGTCCGCGCCCAGTTACAGCTGGGTAAGCTTTTTTTTTTTTACTTAGATCAGTTTACACCATGACAGAAACTTTAACACCGCGAGATATAAACTAAAATACTGACTGCTAGGCAAGTCCACCTCAGACCTACACCCTCGCCAGCAATCATGAAATTGAGAAATAATTCTTGCAATACATTTCTAATTTGAAATTCGTTTTTGTGATTTGAAAGATGATATAATTTATTTGATTTCTTTAATCGGTGATGCAGAATCTACTATTCGACATCTCATCTGTCCTGCTAAAAAAAGTAATACCGGCTTATTTATTATCGACAGAAACTTCTAATAAACTAGGCCAACGAGAGCGAGGGCGAGGATCGTCGAATATGTCTCTTGCCGCGTGCTCATAGATCGGTCGGATTGAATACCGAATCCTGCTCTGTATACGTTCTTAATTCAATAAATGCAATGAAAAAAGATTGTAAGATCTCTGTCATATACATAACCATACGCACAAAAATACACCCAATGTATCTAACGTTCCACACATGTACACGCGCGAACTTTTTTTCTCTCTCTCTCTCTCTCTCTCTCTCTCCGTATATATATATATATATATATATATATATATATATATAGTCCTTGGGCGAAAGAGCAGGGCACAAACTGTTTTAAATAATTAGTCCTTGCGCCAAAGAGCAGGACACAAAATGTTTTAAATAATAATAATAATAATAATAATAATAATAATAACAATAATAATAATAGAATAACAATAACAAAGACTTTCGCTGGCGAGGACTACTATTGAGCGTAACCAGTTATACAATCCTTTTGAAATGTTAATCTCTATTTTTCTCGTTATCTACTGAATATTTTTAATGAAACCTATATGAAATATGTTCCTTACCAAATTGTAAAGATTTTCTATTTTAAAAGAAGTTTTTTAAAAAATTAATCTAAAAATTATTTTAAAGTTTTTGTCAAAAAAATTCAGATTTTCTCATTATTCAGACATGTATGACGAAGAGAGAGTTACAAAAAATGAGTTGGGGTGTGAGGAGAAATACAGCCTGAAATAGAGAGTAGAAGAGGTTTTTAAATACATGCAAAACCACATTCATTTTTTAAAATCCAAATTAATAAATTAAATAAAATATAATCTTAAAAAGATACGATGCAAGTTAGAAAAGCATTTCATCCAAGGCAGAAAAATTGTTAAACAAAATGATTTTACTATAGGCTTTAAAAACAAAGATTCAATCTGATATTTATTTGTCTCCAAAGTGCACTTTTATACATTTTACAAAGTAAGGTATTAAATTTTTGTACCTTACTTTGTAAAATTTATAAAAGTGCACTTTGAAGATAAATGAATTTTTGATTGAATCTTGTACCTTCATTTTTAAAGCCTATAGCAAAAACATTTTGTTTAACAATTTTCATTCCTTGGATGAAATGGTTTTCTAGCTTGTATGTATATATATATATATATATATATATATATATATATATATATATATATATATATATATATATATATATAAACCAAGTACGCCCAAGGATGGAATACTGCTGCCATATCTGGGCAAGAGCTGCTAAAAACAGCTTATCCTGCCTTGACAGAGTACAAAATAGACTTCATGGCTTAGTGGGGATGCCCTTTTCTCTACGCTGCAACCTCTCTCCCACAGAAGAGACGTTGCGAGCCTATCCTTGTTTTATCGTTATTTCCATGGACGGTGCTCGTCTGAACTCCAATCTCTGGTCCCCCCTCGCCAATCTTTCACGAAAAACACCCGTCTAGCTGAATCCACTTTGAAAATTTTCCCCACTCTTTATCTGTGCCTAAATGAAAACGTAGATTCCATGAACAAAGCTTCTTTCTTAGACTGCACGCCTGTGGAACTCTGTTCCGCCTGCCTGCTTCCCACCTGACTACAACCTGGATGTCTTGAAGTCCAACGTTAACAAATTCCTAATGAACCGCCCCCTTAAGTAAACACTTCATTAAATCTCTACACTAACGTACTGTACTTGCAATAACTCTTATCCCTGAGTGGCTTACGGGCCTTGATAAGTGGTGACCACCGTGTAATATATATATATGTATATATTACTATATATATATATATATATAGTAAAATGATTAATAATTGTAAATCATAAATCAATTTCAAAAGGAAAGACAAACAAAATCTGCTTGAGTGTACGATCGTTTCGGAAACGATATTTATTTTATTAAATCGACAATAATTAATGGCAATAATTGACAAAGGTTTTTCCTTGGAACATAATCTCCTGATTTACAAAAAAATATGGGAGGAGGTTAAGACACCAAAATAAACCTAGCATTTTGTAGTAAGTAAGATGGATATTTCTGCAAATATTTAAAAACATAAGAACGAAGTTATTAATTTTATGTTGATAATGAAAATAAAAAATAAAGAATAAAATTCGGAGAAAAAAGAAAAAAAATTGATTTGATATAACTAGAAAGTACATAATAAAAAAAATGAAGTCTAATGCGGTCCCTAAAGGAGATAGATCTGATCTGATATGAAAATAAGTTAGTGTTGAATTCAAAACAATAGAAATAAATTAATAACTAAAAATTGAACGACAAAATTCGGTTCATTTATTTATTGCGGACTATTATCTTCATTATTTCGTCGTGGTTTTAAAGACGTTTCAGCCAACTATTCCTCTGGCTTTCGTCAGGTGGTTACCGTGACGGGATAGTAACCCCGAATGTCCTAACTGCATCCTGAGCAATTACTGCCTTCCACAGCTGTTGTCGTCTGAACACGTTTTGCCAACTGAGCCTCTGGTTGGCTTTGTGTAGGATTGAACCCGCTATCTTCAGACAATACTCACCTGGAACCGTAGAGATTCAACGTCTTTATGCACTGCGTCACGGGACCCGAATAAGCAATCCAATTAATTAAATAATATGGACAAATTTTGGGTTTTATAAATATGACTCAATTTAGTTCCACTTTCCCCATAGTCTAGACATTTTCAAATGGCCTGAAATATGAAATATAGTTTCCTGACATCCTGCTTGTTATGTGTCACCTGTATTCATATATTACCCCCTTTTTTATATGTTTGAGATAGGACAAACTTATCCCAAACATATTTTTTTATACGGCAGCTGTGCCAAAAGTTCTGCCTCCTATTTTTTATTTCACCCGAATGGATCAGAAAAAAATGTAAATAACTTTGTTAAGATGATTAATCCTATGTAATCATGACCTGAAATTTTCATCCCTTTGTTGCAAATATTGACGGCGTGATAACCTGACAAAGCAATCTCTATAATGGACGTGCCTCAAAAACAGATGAACAGATGAATTTCTAGCAAAAGTCATTTGGTAATGACTTTGTAGAAAAATAAAATATGGATGACGAACGGTCGCTCGTTTTTATGGTATTAGTCCTCCTGTCAATGCGCTTGAACGTTTTTAGATAAAAAATAGGAGGTTGTATTTTTGTAACGACCCTCTTATCAAGGCGCGTTCCATACGGCCATACGCAGCCATCGTTCATCGCTGATTAAGTGAATTAACAATGATGGTGACGATAAACAAAAATAAATTCTAGAGCACTCAAGGTCGCTTGTTCTAATGGTACCATTTCTGTCTCCGTAGCTCTTTACAATTTTTAGTTCAAGCAAAAATGTAGAGGCCATTATTTTTTTTTAACTTAACTTTTTTACACTCGTATACAAATAAAAAAGAAAGTATTGTTTCCAAAGTAATATGGTATTATTGTAATTATTCTCCTCTGTATTGTTGCATCCATAAAGAGTCGGCCGATTTAATCTTTGACCTTCTTTAAGTGAATATATTCGAAATTATTGACTCATCTAGGCGAAGTTAAAAAGAAAACTTTATTTCGTATTCTTGAATCCATGAGAAACTTCAGAACATGTCTGCCCGGTTATAGCGGATGGAATAGGAAAAATATCCCCTCGTGAAATCAATAAACTCTACAATTCAATGTAATTCAATTAAATTGTTGATAATCTTTGCAATAAGCATCGGTCTTCGAGGATTTTCTTATGTCACATATAGATTATCTAGAATTATATTGAATTTACAAGCCCGTCTTTCCCTACATGGGGAATAAGATGTTGTTACTAGAGATATTAAACAAGCAACATATAATAAAAATCTAAAACGCAGAGTTTAAAACAATACAAAAGTATTTATTGAGCATAAAACAAAGAAGCAATATATTTACAAATGATTTAAGAAAGATAAGTTCTTATTTTAGACTAGTTTACATTGAAAAGAAAGACAGAGATATTTAGAATAACAATAGTTCTTTGGTCAGAGAGAAGGTACAAAATCTTTATAATTACCAAATGCTCATTTTTACTTTTAGAGTGTTTGCGATTGATTCTTATTATAAGGTTCTTTTTGACCAGATTTGGATCCCAAGAACTATAGACCGGAGTTAATCTAGTAAGTATCTGAAAACCTGGAGTAACGTAACAACTCAAACTGACGCACTTTCTGTTATACTGAAGAGATTACGCTATCAGCCTTTTTCTATAGTTTTGTTGAATGGAAAGTTCCAGAAACGATCCAAATGAAAAACCGTATGTTAGAATATTTGAATAACTCTCGAAAAAGAAAATTCTTATAATATATTTCGAACTCTAAAGAAACTCGTAAAAAACGCTTTTGTATTCTAATTTTCATGTATATTTTTATTAATAACTCGCGGGGGTACCCGGCGTTGCCCGAGTGTTTGTTTCCGGGACGGGGGGGGGGTTAAAAAATGTTGTGGTAGGTAAGTAGGAAGGATCAAACCCGGAGTCATGAGTAAAAGTAGGAAAATAAAGTGTGAAAAAAAAAAAAAAAAAAAAAAACATACATCTGCAACGTTAACAGTTCGGCCACCAAGAAAAGTCCATTCCAGTTGTTTAGGAAAAAAAAAACGACTACGGTAGGTCGGCGCGAACGTGAAAATATAATGTGAATTGTCCAGCACGCTAACCACTACGCCACAGAGCACTACAGCTTAGTTCAGTGATTTTAAATAACTTCACATGAAAGAACTACGAAGCCAAACCGGTGTTCTCTTCTCAACTGTTCCTTGTGAACGATCCCCAAACGGTGTTAAGTGGTGGCAGGGGGAGGAGGAATTTATTAGAGAGAAAATATTTTACCACTTCCATTGATCTTAATCGATTTTGGCCGTGACTTCTCAGCAGAAAAAGTATAGAAATCTAAGATTATCGAGGAATTTGAGAAATAATAAGCCTATAACACACCTCAGATATTGTTCTGCCGTTTGTGCATATTATATTTGCATGAAATATCTTGATTCTTAATCCTATTAAGGTCAAAATCCGACGGGAAAAATGAGTTCATTTTATTTGTATAGAAGAATAGAAGAAGAAAAAATAGATAGAAGAAGATAGATAGAAGAGAAGAAGAAGAGAAGAGATAATTATACAGGCCTACTAATTAAAAGTAGTGAGTTTGGTAGTTCCAATATTTTCCTAACTCTAACTAGAAGCTGTACACAAACTGGTTTCTTTGTGTCTATATATATTTTGTCATTATTAACCCCCATCTGTAGAAACGTGAGGGTGTACTCACGTTTGTGGAACACTATATATATATATATATATATATATATATATATATATATATATATATATATATATATATATATAATTATTTTTTTACAATAAAAATTAAATACATACAGACACTAGTGTTTCATCCTTTCGGGAATCTTGAGTGCAGGGTGTCACGATTAATACTAGTCGAACGATTCGAACCCCGCATCACGAGACATCTATGGCTCGATTAGCGAAGACCTAATCCATTCGGCTACAATTAACCGCGTGAAATAACGTCGAATTTAAACATTTTAATTTTAAATGTGCATTTACGTCAGTCAGAGAGTGATCTAATCGTTATACGATGATCTATGCATAAATATATATAAATATATGATCTATGCATAAATATATATAAATATATGTATATATATTTATATATTCATATATATAATAATATATCAAATTATTATGTATATAATTATATATATTTATATATATGAAATTATATATAACATTATATATATAATTACATATAATTACATATATATTTAAATATATATTTATATATATACATATTTATATAAATATTTATATATATATTAATATATATTTTTATACATATATTTATATATATATTTATATATATAATATATATATTTATATATATATTAATATATATATTTATATATATATTATTATATATATTTATATATATATTATTATATATATTTATATATATATATTTATATATATATTTATATATATACATTTATATATATATACATTTATATATATATACATATATATATATATATATATATATATATATATATATATATATATATTAACGTTAAGATTTTGATTCTTTAGAAGCGCCGGTTGAGTTTGAATTGAATAAGGTACGTATTATATCCGTTTGAAGCTAGATCCAACGCATTGTTACAAAATAAACAGATGTTAATTTGGTTAGAAATTTATGTTAAAGTCCATAAATATATTTCAGCGCCATAAAATAGTTAAACATGCGTGTTACATTTTTAAACAGAAGACATCCATATCCTTACCTCCATCTCTATATCTTTCTCTGTTTCCCCTTCCTCGTTTTAACTCACTCTCCTTCTACCCTGTTTCATCTCCGCTCAACTTTTCTACAAAAAAACTTCGAACAGGACTTTGTTATTAATTCACGAAGACAGCAGGTGTTCGTTCCATCAATCATGGTCGGTTCGAAGTTTTAAGTAATTCACAATTGTGTCTTCGGTGATCCTACCTTTAACCCCAGAGGAGTATGGCATAAAACTGAATTATTTAGTCTTTCATCTGTTACGCCATGGGTCCGAGTTCCTGCTGTGTAAAATGTATTTCCGTAACTTCCGTTTTTTTTTTTAATAAATTAATTTAAAAATAAACAAGTACCAAATATTATGTCCAAATCTGGTTCTAAATTGATTTTTCGCAAAATTTTATAAGCTACAAGCGTAAATCTTTAACATGATAGTGGGTGCGCCTAAAAATGGCGAAGTCAAAGGTGCACTTATTTAATCGTTCAAAAATACAAAGTTCTCCTTTCTAATTATTTTTATTTATTCTTTTCATGAAGGTTGTGCCTGAAACGGTGGTGTGCACTTTGCTCCTGGGGAATTTTATCGTGTTTTCAGATCGTTAAATTGGCAATTCGACAGTTTTCTATTTGCCAGGGGAGAGAAAAAAAGAAAATAGTTTAGAGATTAGATATAGGGATCTATTAAGCATATTAAGTTAACGTTAAATGAGTCTACATTACTGGGCGATTATAACTTTTAACAATAGCTTTGCGAATTTATATATATATATATATATATATATATATATATATATATATATATGTATATATATATTATACATCGTTTAATAACATAAGTTAATACACGAAAGTATAATTTTATGCTTAAATTTTAAGTATTTACTTAGACAGTGCTCAATACATAGAGCAAGGTAGTAATTCATAAAAATATATATGGCAATAAAGCTACACCGAATATTCCGCGTTTCATTCCCGTGAGAATTCATTAGTCTTATGCGGAGAGTTGTGATTATCTCGCGTTTTTATATACGTCCATTCTATTGGATTTTTAGTTAGCCAATCAGCTTTCACTGCGCCCCTACTAATCAGCCAATATGCAGGCACTTACAGAACAAAGGCAATGGTTCACCTCTTCCTTTATGCGTGCTTTTTTCTCGGGAAGCATAAGCCTGACGAATTCTCACGAGAATGAATCGCGGAATATTCTGTGCAGCTTTATTGCTATATATATTTTTATAAATTGTTATATATATATATATATATATATATATATATATATATATATATATATATATGTATATATATACTAGCAAAGATACCCGCGCATCGCACGGGACTTTTCTGCACACTTAGGTACGCGATTTGTGGGCACCTTTCTTGTAAGTGGGTGTTGTAACAGGGAAGTAAATTTCAACTCAATGCTTAAATCTTATCTAACACATTGAATACTTAAAACAACCACAATTAGATCATATCAGTTTTTCATCATATTCTTTTGTAGGACTTTTCATTGAAGAGCTTCGTGGTAAACTACATTTCTGCTTCTTTGATTTGGAGCCAGAATGTAGAGTTTTCTGAACTTCCTGTCCGGCTGATGGAGGCGTAGAACATACCATGACTGAAGCAGTCTAATGTCAGGTCTACACCAATGGTTTTAAACGTCTGGCCTTGGCTTTTATTTATGCTCATTGCAAAACACACCTTCACAGGAAACATTTCTAGATAGTACAATTACAACAACGCCCCAACATTCCCCGACCGCTACCGACATCCCCCCCCACCTCAATATAAACAAAATGTTGTTTATTTTTTTTTGGGGGGGGTCAACGTGTGGGTGCTCATGTTAGGGTAAATTATCATAGAAAAGTGATCCCCCACTTTACTGAAACTAGCATTTTTTCCAAAAGTCCCAGGGTCCAGGAGTTAATACCATGCAAACGGTAAATTTACGACGGGTCTGATTATCAGATTTGGTGTCAGAATAAAAAATCGGTTTGTTTCAAAAAACGAAAATAAACGTCTTTTTTTTATCATAAAAATAATTATTTGTCCAATCATGAGAAAGTGAAAGGAGGCCCGGGGTCATTATTTTGGCTCGTTTGGCTCTTTTTGGTGTTTTTAGTAAATGCGCGGGCGGCCATATTGCTTGCCAAACTGTAGTGATTACGTTGGATACTAAATGTCTTCAAATATGAATAACTACTCATTTGCGCAAGAAATAAATGCAATATTCGTTCTCAACGTCCCCCAAAATCTATAAAAGTCGACGATTCAAAGGTGAATGCCGAGGGGCTGGTAAACTAAAAAAATACCGATTTATGGTAATAATTCTACCGTAGCGATGTATGCGATATCATATATGGTAAAAATATATATATATTTTATATTAAATCTATATAATTATAAAACTCAAATGACCTTCTAACGGGTATTGTAACCCAACATCCGGTTTACGACTTCCGGTTGCGTATGCGTACATAAACATAAACCCATAACAGCGTAAACAAATAAACATAAATCGCTACTTTTGCAGAATTTGACCTGCGCACTAAAATAGTAACGCTATTATTTAGAAATTATTATTTAACATGGGAAGGGTGGGGATGTTTTCCATCTATTCCGTATTACAACTAAACTGTCACAATTTTCTTACAAATAAATCAACTTTAATCCTTTGACAACGTATTGTTTTACTGTGTACGTTTTTAGCGTCCCAATTGTTGTTTTTTTGCGTTTAAATTATCCGAATAACATTTTTTAAAGACTTTCTGCATTTTTTTTTTTACATTGTTCATTTCCGTATTACGTTTAAGTTATTTTAACGAAATTTTCTTACAAATAAATCTACATTAACCAGTTGACAACCATAAGAGCATTTTACTACGTATTCTTTTACTGTGTACGTTGTCAGCGTTACAATTGTTTCTTTTTTTCGCGTTTAAATTAAAAAATATATCAACATTTGAATTTAACTTTGAGTATTATGTTATCTGTCCAGTGCACATTTACCTATACGTATGACAAACAAACCACTTATAGTTCAATGGCTGTAATTTTTTTTATCAAAAATAAACAATTATAAACAGAGCGATGAATTATATCGGCGTAAAACTACTAAATACAGTGAAAAAAAACGGATAACAATAACAAATAAAAAAGGTTTGTACTCATGCAGAGAGTGATCCAGACGGAACTAAGCGCACGTCCGGCTTTCTCCGGAACATAACGCCAACAGCCGGAGTAAGCCGAGCGTCGCCGAGAAAATTAAGCTGTCTGACGAAACATGAAGCTGAACCAATGACAATGTAGCGCGATTGTTTTCAACGCGACGCGCGTTCGGGCGAGTTGAAAATTCAAAGCTGCAGAAGAGGAAGAAAAGAAAATAAATTAGTAAAAATAAAGCACTCCATTTCGTACTTTAACGGCCGAAAAAAACGAAAAAACATTAATTTTACAGCCTTAAGTGAGCAGCTGGGAACACCAACTGGAGTCCTCGACTTTCATCAAGAAAAAAATTACTGGCACGGACGAAAACTTGTGCATCATGTGGATAAAGAAAGGTAAGCGATGGCTATGCATGGAGGTGTCAGGATACCACAGGCCAGACCTTTACATCATCCGGACTTGTACCTTTTTTATTTGCCAAGTCTAGGCCTACAATTGCCATTGTGGACGTTTGAGCGAGCAACACAGAAAGACGTCTAGCGGAATACGATTTACGCACACACGATTAATAAAACAACGGTCTGAGGAAACAACAACAATATCTGTAATATTAAAAAAAAAAAAATTTAATCTATCCCACCCAGTTTTGTTTCAATTTTTCTAGTTTTCAGGTTTTTTCTTGGAAAAAAAAATCTCTACAAAAAAAGTGTTTATTTGACTTACCTTTGAAACTTTTATCGAACGAAAAAATCGGCCAATGCCAAGTTTCTTTCCAACTCCTCCAAAAACATTTCAAAATGTTTTCGGTGGTGCTGAAAACGAATATCACATTTAAATTTGGGGCAGATTAGTAGTTTTCATGATATGAAGAATTTTTTTTCAAAATGTGGATGATCACTTTCCTATATAAATTCATCGTAAAATGAGCCCCCATCTTCTGGCCACGTAGTAATTTCTTCATATCAAATCAAATTTAACTGATATTCGTTTTCAGCATCTCGGAAAACCGGCGCTGCTTTTTTGATTTTTTTACTAAGATTCATTCATTTTTTCATCTCATAATTTAGGACGCTTATTATGCTGTCAGAAAGTTTACAAACACATATTTTTTCCATTATACAGCTTGTATAGTTGTAAACAGGTGCTTCAGCAGTTAAAAATTTCACAAAAATTCTGTTTACATTAGGGGGGCTGTTGAGCTCCCTAATGTAAACAGAATTTTTGTGAAATGTTAAACGATTCTGCTTTAATGGTTTAAGGGTTAATGTCGGCACGTTACTTACGGAAAAACGGTTAATTCAAAGACAGAAGTACCTGTTAAAAACTATACAAATTCTATAATTGAATACCCACCTAAAAACCGCTTATGTAAGCTTACTGACGGCATTATTAGCGTCCTAACTTATAAAAAAATGAACGAATCTCTTAGTTAAAAAAAAAAAACAGCACCGGTTTTCGGGTGTGCTAAAAACGAAAATCACAGTCAAAATTTGTTCTATGATATGAAGAAATTATTAGGTGTCCAGAAAGTGGGTGCTCATTTTACGTCAAATTTATATAGGACAGTGAATCCCCACTGTTTGAAAAAGTAATTTCTTCATATCATGCCCCAAATTTAAATGTGGTATTCGTTTTCAGTACCACAGGAGAGGCGTGGCGAGCCTTTGTTTTATCGTTTCTTCCATAGCAGTTGCTCGTCTGAGCTCCAATCCCTGGTCTCCCCTCGCCGATCTTTCACGAAAAACACCCGTCTAGTTGAAACCACTGTCAAACATTTCCCCTCCTCTTTATCTGTACCAAAACCTAAACGTAGATTCCATGAACAAAGCTTCTTTCTTAGAAGTGCACGCCTGTGGAACTCTGAAATGAACACAAATCTAAACAAATGAAAACAAATCTATTATAGAAAATATTTAATAACGTGCTCAAAGAATTAAACTATCACAGTTATTCCCCTTGGTTTTCTGGTTTGAAAATTAAAAAGTTTCAAATTTACGATAATAATAAGTAAATTTAGGTTAAATAAAATATAAATTGAAGTGAAAATAAACTAAATAATTACATTTTAAATTATATTTTTAAATAGTACAGTATTAACGAGGTTATTATGTCGAATAAGTAATATAATCGAGCTAATTATTTAAAATGATTTAATTTAATGTGATATGCTAATAACCATAACTCAGTCGATGTATATGTGATGTGAAGAATGGTATATCTAGAAGTTACACATAAAAATAAATGTCTCCTTTGACAGACGTATCCTACAATGGGCATTAATATTTCTTGACAAGGAGATGTGTACACACACTATAGACACTTTATATTTCTTTGATCATAGGGAGTTGTACACACAGGCAAACACACACACGAACGCTATTACTTTATATATAGAAGTTGTTTTGGTAAAATGTTTTTTTAATTATATTTCACTGTTTATGCATACATTTTGTTTTTTGTTTAGAAGCTCAATATTTGTTAAATATAACGACAGAACATATATTAGAATAACAGTATAGCTACATCCCAAGATCGGCATGTTAAAACTTCGGTACACTTTTTACAAATCCGTTTTGTTAAGTAGAAACAAGCAGTTATTATTATGTCAATAACGTTCCTTTCGTGGATATACTCTTCGGAAAACGTAGAAATTATTTTCTTAGATTAAAAAAATGCATGATAGTATAATGCTGCAAGAAGAAAAAAGTGTATTGAACATTCAACATCGTATGCTTGTTCCGGCAGCCATCTTTGGTCATACTGTGATCAGGTTTGATTCAACGTTGAATTAAAGTGATTTTTTTTTAATTCTACAAAAAAAAAAAATTACTTACTATCATAATCATTAATATTATTTTATTTATTTTCGGCAATTTGTTAACTAAGTTTTCGTCGATTGAAAATATGATACTGATTCTTTATATATATATATATATATATATATATATATATATATATATATATACATATACATATATATATACATATATATATATATATATATATATACTTATGAGCAAAAAAATGGGTCAAGAGTGAAATAAGGAAGAATTCGATTTTTCAATATTTTTCCATGGATTTTTGTTAATTTTAGCTGAAAATTTCTATCTTGTATATCATTATTATAGCATATACTATTAAGTGAAACAATTAATCCTCAAAATGGTAAGACCGCATCTTAGCAAGGATATTAAAAGCCGAATGTCAGGATTAAGGCAGTCCAAAATGATTACAAGCAGATTTTTGATATTTTAAGAAAACAAAATGTGAAAACATCTCTTTCTGCAGTGAAGCAAATTGGTCAAAGGTTCAAAGTCGAACGCTTGGTAAAAGGGAAATCTGGATCTGGTCGCCCTAGAGCACCCCCCTCCTTGAAGGACGACCACAGGCTTAAATTAACTGTTTTGAAGGATCGAAAGAAAACTTATGTTGACCATGGAAAAAAAAATTAAAAATAGGGTCTGGAAGTTCTCTTTCTTGATATACAATATCTAGATGAATAAAAGAAATGGGATTTTCTTCTAAAATCAGTGCAAAGAAGCCATTTTTATCTAAGAACATCAATGATAGAAAGATATTTTTCCTGTGTTATGGCAAGAAAGATACAGACTGGTTCAGGAATGTTTTCCGGTTAGATAGAATCAAGATTTTGTCTTGTTAGTGATGCTCCCGATGCTCCTGAACGGTGTAATCGAATAACTGGAGCATGATTTTCGCCAAGTTGCATAAAAACGACAGTTAAACAGGTGAATGGAGGGATAATGGTATGGGAAACTTTTACTACAGCAGACTAGACTTTAGAATTTCCTGACTGTAATAACATGTAGAAGTTTAAATGTGATGTGAACGGACATCTCAACTTCCTATCTAATGCCCCTTTAGACATAATCTGAAATTGTAGTCCTTTACATCCAAGTGGCAATACGCCTTATTTGCAGTTAATAGCACTAAAAAATGGGTTTAGTACATTTTGGCATAGCCGATTTGGCCAGATGGGCGATTTGGTGTCAAATTAGCGCTTCATCATTTTTTTTAGATTTTTAAAATTAATTCAGTTAACAGAGATATTTTTTTCTTTGAATAAAATTGAAATAAAAATTATTCAAAGGAAAAAGTGAATTTAATTAAAAAAAGAAATGAACTTAAAAATAACCATATTTATGTAAAACACAACACAAAAACAAACAACATTTAGTCGTTAACAACTGGATTATGTTTTCATATTGTTTTTCTTAATAAAAAGATGTTTAAAATACTTTAAAGTTTCCAATCGTTAAAAAATTAATTATAAAATAATTAACCAAAAAGATGTGAGAAGTCAATCAATGCAAAGGAATGTTAGAAGCTGGGAATATCCCAGAACATTATTTTTCAACATGATAATGCCCCTGCGCACACTACTAAAGTCAGAAAAAATGTTTTTCTGATAATTCAATTGATGTTATATTTTGATCAGGTCAAAACCCCGATTTAAACCCAGTCGAGAATATTTGGTCGATAATGTCTCGTGCATTGGCCGGAAGAAATTTTGAGAACAATGACAAACTATAGGAAGCCGTGCAAAGCGAATGATATAGCAATACCTCTTCACAGGGTTCCACTTTGGTTGAGAGCATGTCTAAAAGGATTGATTTTATAAAAAAATCAAAATTTTATGCGATTTCATCCTAAGCATTTATTAAAGTAAATGTCTTGTTTTTATTTGTTTGTTTTCCATGGAAGTCACAACTTATCAAGGCCCGGAAGCCACTCAGGGTAAGGGTTATTGCGTGTACAGTAATTAATAGAATAGTACCGTAGTAATCGTTAATATTGGAGATTTGATAAAGTGTCTTACTTAAGGGGATGGTTAATCAGGAATTTGTTTATGTTGGCCTTAAAGAGATCCACGTAATAGTCAGGTGGGAAACAGGCAGGCGGAAGAGAATTCCACTCGCGTGCACTTCTAAGAAAGAAGCTTTGTTCATGGAATCTACGTTTTGTTTTTAGCACAGTTAAAGAGTGGAAAAAATTTTTGACAGTGGTTTCAGCTAGACGGGTGTTTATCATGGAAGATTGACGAGGGGGGGACCAGGGATTGGAGCTCAGGCGAGCACTTGCCATGGAAGTAACGATAAAACAAAGACATGCTCGCAACGTCTCTTTTGTGGGAGAGAGGCTGCAGGGAAGAGAAAAGGGCATCCTCCACTAAGCCACGAAGTCTATTTTGTACTCTGTCAAGGCAGGATAGGCTTTTTTTTTAGCAGCTCCTGTCACGATGTGGCAGCAGTACTCCATCCTTGGACGTACTTGGCTTTTATATAGATAGAGAATTGCATCAGCAATCTTCTGAAGCGGTAGACGGATCCTTCCATATTTCCAGCGACCCCGGCAACAGTCTTGATGTACGTGATCCATTTCAGGTCTGGAGTAAAGGACAATCGCAGAAGCTTATCAAAAAATGGAGCCTCCCCTACACGAGAGCCATCCATTTCAATTGATGCCAGATGGGGATCAGAGCGTTGATGATGTAAAGATAGGAGCTTGTTTTTAGATGCATCAAAAGTAACCAGACACCTCTTACCCCACCGTGCGCTCAAGATCAGAGGTGAGAGAATCAGAGAGAACTTTGGTATTTACAGCCTTAGATGTATTTTCATAGATGGTCGTGTCATCAGCATAGATGTCAACGAATGATTTTAGTATGTGTTTTGGGAGATCATTCATGTAGATCAGGAAGCGTGTTAGGCTCAGGATTGACCCCTGAGGGAGTCCAGCATAAACACTGAGGGCCTCTGATTTCTGCCCATCAACCACTACTCTTATGAGCCTATCAAAGAGAAATGATTTAATTATTAAGAAAACATTTCCAGTTATACCGTAGCTGGAAGTAGGACCTTATGGCATACATTATCGAAGGCCTTTGGTATATCAAGAGCAATTGCCCTAGAAAGGAAGCCTTTGTCGAGAGATTCACTAATCCTATGAGATATAAACGTTAGCACATCTGCTGTAGATCTGGCAGAACGGAAACCATATTGCATGTCACTAAGAAGGTTATTTCTGCTGAGGTGGGTGACTACTTCTCTATTTATTCCAGCTACGTACTCATGACACACAGGAGACTTATTGGTTTGTACTGAGAGGAAGATGACTTATCACCTGAATTCTTAAATACAGGGCATACTGGTTAGGTTTTCCAAGGTGTGGGAGGTGTGGGGAAGCACTTCTCCTTAAGGCAACGCTTAAACAGTTTTGTAAGTATGTGGGCAAGTCCTGGTTGAAGCTTGTTCAACACTATAATTGGAATGCCATCAGGGCCAGTTGCTTTACTGGAATCAAGGTTTTTGATTAGCTTGACGACCTCACGCACAGATATTTGTCTGTTGCATAATGTGTTGTCTGTTATAGGAGGAAATATTTATTTACCTATAAGATAATGTTTTGTCTTTGAAATTTATATGCATGATCACACTGTCCCATCATCTTGAACTTTGTACGAAGCCTCTTTCAACGTATTGACTGTATCCCCTCTTCAATAATGCCTTCTTCCACTCTGTGTAAAGAACTCTATTACACATCTCTCTTCACATCTCGACTTTCTATAATAAATGTCATCTCCTCCCCGTTGTTGTCTTTTCCCTTGTCGGATAGCTGTTTTCTCTCAACTCAAAATAGATGGTCACCCAGCAGGTAGGTCGATGAAATGGAAAGCCATCAATGCGTTTCAGGTGTCTCTTGGTTAAGAAGAAAAAAGTTTGATACGTTTAAACGGCAATCCCGTAACGTATCCCATTTGTTCTGTGTTATTAGACTCCTTTAAGTTTTCGTGTTCAATTATCCTTTGTTTAATATAGCTATTAAGTGCAATAAAATGTATAAAATTTGTTTGCCCCATTTTTTTTTGCTCACAAGTGTATATATATATATATATATATATATATATATATATATATATATATATATATATATATATTTAATGGAGAAAGTTTTGAAAACTTTGAAGTGTCGAATATAATGATAAAATCTTTGTTTATTGCTTTTTTTTGTAAGTCCTATATTTCACTAATACATAGCCTCATCAGGGTCGGAAGTCCTGTTCGTGAATTTCTTTTTATTTTTCTTCATTTTGGTGTAATGGCGAAGAGACCAGAATTTACGTGTTGGTCCGGTGGTTTCAAGTGCGTAGTGCTCCAGTTTCGAGCGGGATTTAAAGTAAAAGATGGCCACACTTTTTGAAGACACTTTTTAAAAGTAAAATTTAATTGATAAATTTTTGAAAACTTTGAAGTGTCGAACACAATGATAAAATCATTGTTTATTGCTTTTTTTTTGTAAGTCATATAATTCGCTTATACATAGCCTCATCAGGGTAGAAAGTCCGAACACCTATGTTCTCGTCTCTTCGCCACAACACCAAAATGAAGAAAAAGAAAAAGAAATTCACGAACCGGACTTTCGATATATATACATATATATATATATATATATATATATATATATATATATATACTATCGGGACCCGTGGAAATACTACCGGCGACGTATTCATACGCAATATATTGATGTTGGCATATTGTAGATGTTCTGCCAAGAGGTGAAAGTGTAAAGAGTTGACCTTTGCAGACTCTACTAAATTTTGGGTCTAAACACTTGAAATTTCAGATGTAGAGACCGCAATGGTACAGTCCCTTAGCAGCTAAATTTTCGGCTAAACATCGATTAAAAACCTCGCCCTATGTCTTAATACTATTTATGTAAAATTTTGAAACCAATGTTTTTAAAACAAAAGTTAAACTAAAAATTGGCTGAGTAATTTGGTAGAGAGGACTAAGGTGAACTTTTTACAACCTTTACCAAATTAACATTTATTGTTTGGAGCTCAAATCAAATTAAAAAGTTTAATCCACATTCAAGCAACCTACATCTAAAATTTCAAATGTTATGACTCCAAATTGTCCGAGGAGTTTCGTAGAGTTTTTAAAGGTCAAATGGTTGAACTTTGACCCCGTCATAGACAAATTCTTGGCTGTAAACCCATAAAAAAGATTTTCCCAAATCTCAATACACCTTATGTCAAATATCGAGTCTGTAGACTGAAAATTGACTGAGTGATTAATAGGGAAATGTGCACACACATACATACAGCCAGAGACAATTTGGTCCTGGATATGACCTTAAACTATATCCGATGGTGAGGCCCCAGCTTGCGGGCTTTGGGGAGTATGGAGTCACCCTTTAATTATAATATTTAATTAAATTGCTCCCAGGTCCACTCTGACCCGGAGTGGTTGTACCTGTTAGGGTC
>NC_136514.1:76994652-77074652 GCF_053919585.1 Euprymna scolopes
CACAAGTAGAAAACCCACAGACGGAAAACCTGCGAAGACTGGTCCCTTAAAATGAGGGAACCGAGAACAACGAAACAGAGCTAAGAGAGAAAGAAGCAGATGAAATAGGAAAAATAATAAAGTTTATGAACGAGGAAAAAACAAAACTCCCATCTCTAAAGAATTAAGAACAGAAGAGATTAAACACAGGAATAAAGAAAATTAACAAATAACAACAAATACAATCACAGAGCTAAATAATTTAATTTATGCAGGAGCCAAGATGGTAAGTATGAAGTTCAAATCAGAAAAAAAAAACGGGGAAGATTCATCTACAAAACCTGGACCGGAAATAGGGTTAGAAACCCAAATAAACAAACATAAAAAAGAAGCATAAACGATAAACAGGAAGAAATCGACGTGGAGAAAATTGAAAATTGGAAATATGACTAGTCGGGAGAGGCTAAACAAGAAACACGAAGATCTGAACCAAAAATAGCAACAAAAGAAGGAAGATTAAGACGATATATATATAAATCTGAACAAGGCAAGCAAAACAGGACATTTGAAAATAATGAAAGCAAATTCTACCAAAACGTGAACGGAGGAAAACAAAAAACGACCAACTCCCAACATAAACAAACTCTATTGGAGTAAGATATTGGAAGAACGACATGACTACAACAGAAATGCCGAATGGCTGAAAGACATGAAAAAAAAGTTACATCAAATAAAAGAAGGGAAACTAATGAAATCAGCAAAGAAACCATAAAAAACATAGAAAAAACGGAAGTTTGGAGAGCACCAGGACACGACGGGATACATGCATACTGGTTTAAAAGATTTACAACTCTACATGAAAGACTAGCTAAAAACATGAAAAGATGTATACAGGATACAAGCGTACCAGCTTTGATAACCAAAGGCAAAACTATGTAGATACAGAAGGACACAGAGAAAGGAACCGCCCCCAGCCACTATAGACCTATCACGTGCTTGCCCACTATGTGAAAAATATTGACAGCGCAACTGAGGGAACGAATCTGCCACTCTCTGATTAATCGGGGACTTCTCCCCGAGGAATTAAAAGGATACTAGAAAAGAAAAGGATGAACACATGATTTGCTATATGTAGACTAAAAGACCCTAAAGAGGTAAAAAGAAACAGAAAGAATTTAGCCATGGCATGGGTCGACTACAAAAAGGCGAACGAGAGGATTCCTCAAGCATGGATAATGGAATGCTTAAAATGTATAAAACACTAAGCAGGATCATCAACGTGATGAAAATACGATGAAAACATGGAGACTGGAACTGACAGCTGATGGACAATCAGCATACAAAGAGGTATCTTCCAAGGTGATTCACTATCACCATTACTGTTCATTATAGTCATGATGCCCCTAAACAATATACTGAGAAAGTGCCAAGTTCTCTAACACGGAGGAAAAAATGAACCACCTGATGTACATGGACGATCTGAAACTCTTCGCATGGACCAAAAAAGAACTAGAGACATTAATAAACACTACCAGGATCTTAAGCCAGGATATCACAATGGAGTTTGGTATGGAAAAGTGCGTAATATTAGTTATATTAAAGGCAAAACTAGAGACGACAGAAGGCATGGAACTACCCAACCAAACGGAGACGAGGGCACTAAAGCAACAAGACACCTATAAATACCTAGGAGTACTGGAAGCAGACATCAAAGCAACAGAAATGAAAGAATTGGAAAGGAATATTTCAGGAGAACAAGAAAACTTCTGGAAACCAAATTATATAGCAGAAACCTTATAAAAAGTTATAGATACATGGCAGTATCATTAGTAAGATACTTTGGACCGTTCATAGGGTGGCAGAACTGAGACAACTCGATCAGAAAACCAGGAAATCATGACCATGCACAACGCACTACATCCGAAAGACGATGCTTACCGATTCTACGTAAAATGTAAAGATGGCGGTAGGGGACTGGTTAATATAGAAGACTGTGTGAGTGACAGCAACAAAATAACTAGAAAAATATTCAATATAAACCACTGAAAGAATCATAGCGGCGAGAGACACGGAAAAAATCAACAAAACAGAAAACAGAGAAACAAAGTCTAGAAGTGTAAGCCATTTTGAGTTTCAGAGCAGTTCGTTGTTACACACAAGTCCTGGGAGGTGACTTGTTTGTCGTAGACAGTTCCACAGAACAAAATATTCTTACCGTGTCGAAACCCGGGAAAAGAACATGTGAAATTGCTCCAGAAAAGGTTTAATATTTATGAAGCAATTCTGGTTTCTGATTGGTTGGTAGCAGAACGTGAATTAATTTGAGTTGTCAGTTCTTAGCAGCATCGTTTATAAATAGAATCGTCCGACTGTGTGGGATCATACCCCATTATGTCCAAAATATTGCAACATAAAGGATAAGACAAGAAAAGAAAAGTGGGAAGAGATACAACTAAACGGAAGATTCATAAAAATGAAAAACGATGAAAATAACACAAACACATGGACATGGATGCGAAACGTACACATAAGCCGAGAAACTGAATCTCTTATAACTGCAGTACAAGACAACTCGATAAGAACCAACCACAACAAAGAAAACATCGACAAAACACAGGAAAACAGCAAATGCAGACTCTGCGGGAAAAGAGACGAGACGATAAACCATATGATAAGTTAATGCAGCAAACTGGCCCAAAAAGAATACAAGAACAGACACGACCAAGTTGGAAGAGTAGTACACTGGGAATTATGCAAACAACTGCATCTCGAATGCACAGACAAGTTGTACAAACATAAGCCAGACAGTACTTGAAAACGAGAATCACAAAGTCCTATGGGTCATGGACATACAAGCTGATAAACACAGCCAAGCAAGAAGACCGGATGTCGTAATAATTAACAAGAAAGAAAAATCCTGTCAAATCGTAGACTTTGCTGTTCCAGCTGACCACAGGGTGAACATCAAAGAAAAGGAGAAACGAAGCAAATACACAGAGCTAGCCAGAGAGCTGAATGGGATATGGAAGATGAAGAAAATCAAAATAATACCTATAATAGTAGGAGCACTAGGAACAATCCCGAAAAACTTTGGAAAAAGAATGGGAGAAATTGGAATCAAAGGAATGACTGGAAAAATATAACGAACAACAATCATGAAAACAACTGAAATATTATGAAAAACCCTTGAATATGGAAACTAACACACAGGAGCAACAAGCGCGGGTCATAAAAATATGCTGCAAAGGCAAAACATGAAACACTACACGGAACCAAGTACACTGAAACCGCATATCTATGAGTTCTCTAACCCAACCCTGATTCAATTGCTACATCACCCCATCAAAAAAAAAGAGCGAGACCAAATAACCAAATAGTCAAGGAGGAAGAAAAAACCGATGGACTGACCAGACCTAAGCCAAATAAGTGCGAAGAGAATTGGGACCTTGGAAAGGCTTATTGCCACTCAAATCCCAGCAAAGACCAATAGCTGCTGCCAACGAGAAATCAATGACAAGCAACTGTTCGATTATGCAAATTTATTTGCAAATTTTATCAAAAGAGGTGGAAAGTACTGGAAAAGTGAGGAGACTTGTTGTCATTCAGTTTTCAGCTTACATCACAGGGTGTTTTTCAGACCTGTGTGAGAGCTCTTTGTAAGCCAATAACAATAACCAGCGGGACTGGGAAAATTCACCAGGGGATTCATTCATAGGTAATATATATATATATATATATATATATATATATATATATGTGTGTGTGTGTGTGTGTGTGTTTATATTGTTACGGATTTGCGGAACACCGCAAAAATATCCATGAAAACTAAAAGAGTAAAAAAAAAGATAATTTGAAATGAAAAACAAATTTAGACGCTAAGAAAAACGTTTTACATTCAAATTTTTAGTAATACTTTTTATATTATTTTATATAATATTTTCTTGTTATTTCCTTTTAATTAAGTGATTTATCATTTGTATTATTATATAATATGTTAAGTATTTTTATTTTCTCATAATTTTGTCAATAATTATATTATTAATTATTTTATTATAATCTATTTTTATTGTATGTTATTATTTGGATAATTAATATTATAATTATAATTATTGATTATATTGATTATTATTTTATTATATTTTATTTTTATTATATATTATTATTTGGATAAATAATATTATCTTTTGAGTAATACATCATAATTTCTTCATATCGAAAGACGAAAATATATAATCCCATGACACTCCTACTAAAAAGGAAAAGTTTTGATATCTAGATATCAACACTTTTAAACCTAGAAGTTGATTTATGGTGTAGTTGGTAAAATTGAATGTGAAAACCAACATAAAAAGAAAATATAACAATATAAAGAATTTAAACAAGCAATAGGTGCAAAGTTATTTTTTTTTAAGTTATTGTCAATGTTCATTTTTGTTTATCTGTTCCTGAAAATGAGAAATGAGGATGATAATATTTTTTTATTTCTGTTGTGTGTGTATTTTTTATTTTATTTTATTTTTTTATCTTTTTATATATTTGTGTATATGTGTGAAAATCAAGATTATATTCTAGATAAAGCATCAGCAATAATGTGTTCGATGATGGTGTTATATTCTTGTAAGAGTAGAGTCCATCTTGTTAGCCTTTGATTTTTATAAACCATTTTGTGTAAGACGGTAAGTGGGTTGTGATGAGTGCGGACGTAAACAAATTGTACAGTCACATTGAGATAAACGTCAAAGTGTTTTAATGTCTGATATAAAAGCTAAACATTTTTTTCAATAGTGGAATAATTATTTTGGTATTTTATTTTTATTACATTTTCACCCCAAAACAAGGCACATTGCCACTTTGGTGTAGAGGGTTACTATCAGGGACATAAGCTACTGGGGTACTATGTAGGGATTTGGGAAGCAAGATGTCGGTTTACGTTACACTTGAACTGCTGCATGTCAGTAGAGTTGAGGAAGCAAGGAGCCGGAATGGAATTCCAAAGTCTGGCGGTGCTGGGGAAGAAACTACTGGATTAAAAAGCTCTCCTACATCTAGGGATTTTCACTGTGTAGGGTGGGATTTAGCTGCTTGTCGAGTTTGTCGAGGGTATTTACGTCGTGGGGGCACAAGTGCTTACAGTTCATCAGAGCATCCACCATTAAAATACTTGTAGAACAAGCAGAGGAACACAACATTTCGTCGATGGGACAGAGGCTGAAGCTTAGATTACAGTTCAGGGCCTATCAAGTTGGAGGCTCTCTTTTGGACTTGTCTAGGAGCCAGACACTAGTAGCAGATGCACCAGCCCAAATATGACAACACTACCTCATACATGGGCGCATGGTGGCCTTATAGAAGTACAGAATACTTTCGGCCGTTAGTAGTTGTCTAGCACGGATAGAGAGACTACCTTCTTCGCAGCGGTTCTGGCGATGCTCTCAATGTAATTTTTCTAACTCATGTTTCCTGTGAACATTAGGCCGAGGAGTTTAAAAGAAGTTCTTTCAGATAATGAATCTTTGGCCATTGATATTGGTACTAGAGAAGGTGTCTTGTAATTATTGAAGGAAACAAGTTTAGTCTTGGCAGCATTGAATGTGACCATCCATTTTTGCCCCATTCTACTACAGATTGGAGGTCATCCTCTAGTGTTTCTGCTATTTCCTTAGATATGTGTTCATTTGTTTTCCTGTCATACCTGTTATAGAGCGTAGTGTTATTAGCATATATACCTATCTCAGAGGCAATTTTGTCGGGGAGGTCATTCATGAATATTAGTAATAATAGTGGCCCAAGGATAGACCCCTGAGGCACTCCCGCATTTATATCATATTGTTTAGATGTACGATCATCGAGGACAACCTGGATTTTTCTCTTATCTAAGAAGGATTTAATTATGTTAAGTAATCGTCCAGTTAAACCGTATTATCTGAGTTTCCTGAGAAGACCTTCATGCCATCCCCTGTCAAAAGGCTTCCCTCCCCTGCTTTTTCCAGTGAATGGTATATACGTCCCGAGATTACAGTTAAGATATCTACTGTGGAATGGGCTTGCCTAAATCCATATTTTTGGTCGGTTAGAAGTTTAGCATCTGCAATGTGATGTACTAGAGCTTGGTTAATTTTGGACTCAAATATTTTAGCGAAAAGTGGGAGGAGGCTAATGGGGCGATAATTTAATTGGTCAGTTCTTTCGCCAGAATTCTTGAAAACTGGTACCACAGAAGCAGTTTTCCAGCAGTCCGGAAAACAAGATTCATTAAGGCATTTATTGTAAAGTTTGGGGAGAACTGGAGCTACTTCGGGGAGCATTTTTTAATACCACAGCCGGGATGAGATCAGGTCCACATGCTTTTGAAGTGTCAAGGGTTTTTAGAATAGCATGCGCCTGAGATGGGGTGATTTTCAGATTGTCTAGCGTGACGTTTGTTCGCAAAGGAAAGTCAGGGAGGGAGTGGTTAGTAGGGTCCAGTGTGGAGTTGGAGGAAAACTGACTGGCAAGCATTTTAGCCCTCTCGGTTGCTGAGCAAACAACCTCATGATTGTTGGTTAGGGGGGAATTGTTGATTAGCCATTATTTACTACACTGTTGTAGAATTTCCAGAAATCACAGGTTCCTAATTTTCGTACTTCGATGCGTTTTTTTGGTGGTTTCAGTATTTGTTGAATTTTCTTGAGAAATGACCGATAGCTTTTTATAAACTTTCTTCATCTTCTTGAATGAGAGTTTCAGCCGTGCCCACATCAATGGCATCAATTTGTTATTTAAACTGTTTGGAGAAATCTGGAGTATCAATAGCTGGACTTCTAATAAGAGTTAATTTAATGTCATTGAAAGCTTTATGGCAGGAATCAGTCCATTTGTATTTTTCATCCTTTTTTAGGAGATTGGTGAGAGGACTTGCTAATGTTGAAAAGTTTTTACAAAATCCAGCCATACCGAGAAATCTCATTATGCTCTTATGGTTGCCAACGGGTTTCAGTAGATTTATTTGTAAGAAAATTGTGCAAAAATAACTTAAACGTAATATGGAAATGAACAATGTAAAAAAAAAGCAGAAAGTATTAACAATTGCTTATTTGGAAAATTTAAACGCGAAAACAAATTGGGCCGCTGAAAACGTACACAGTAAAACAATACATTTTATTGTCGCGTTGATTATTTAGTATAATATATATCGTATGTATGAAACAGGTCGATGATTATACGTATTATTTGTAATCACGTTTTGCGTTTACTTGCCATATCTTGAAGTTTTTATTCAATAAATTTAAGATATTCGCTTTTCTAAGGACGCCCGTTTGTTCGAATGAAACCGGTCCAGCGATTTGTGTTTATTTGTTTACGCTGTTATGGGTTTACGTTTATGTACGCTCAGCTGGTATATTGTTGAAAAGTTTTTACAGAATTTTCTATAAAATCCAGCCATACCGAGAAATCTCATTAATTGTTTTTTTGTTGTTGTTGGGACAGCATATTTTATTATAGCATCCACTTTTGCAGAGATTGGTATTACTTGACCCTGAACGACAGTTTGACCCAAATAGTCAACTTTTGTTGAGATTGACACACAGATTTGCATTTTGTAAATAATTTTTTTTCTATAATATCTAAATGTTCTTTCTATGTGTTATTGTACACGATCACATTGTCGATTTAAGGTTCACATCCATGAATATCCTATAGTAAAGAATGCACCATTCTTTGAAATGTTGCTGGAGCATTTTTCATTAATTTCTCAAAAGTCTGTAACAAATCTCGAAGTTCGGTCTTGATTAGACACGATAATGCATGATGAATTAACATCTGAAAAAGAAATCTCTGAATTTATTGACCAAAGCATATATATATATATATCTTTTTTTTTGTATAGGATAAATGTTTAAGTTGGTTATTTAGGTTTAATAGAACTTCCGAGGTTCTTAATTGATTGCTGTGACCTATGTTTTTCTCTTTAGTGACTTGTTTCATTGTCTGTTTAATGTGTAATATTTTTTAAAGTAAAAAACTTGCCTTGTTTTTTTTTTTGTCTTTTTTTCTACATCTTTCCTAATTCTAACTTTTACATTTATAGAAAATAAATAATTAAAACAAATCATTTTATCACCATATCTCTCGATTTGGTTAAAAACTATATCCGTTCATAACCGGAAGTGAAATATCAGTGAAAATTACTTAAAATGTGCCAGTTTAGCAAATAGCACAAAATAACTTGAATTAAAATAATTTAAATAAATTAACTTTAAATAATACTCTTAAATAGAACAATTACATCAATTACATTACTATAATCAGTAATTTTAATTGAGCGAATTATTTAAAAAGATTTTCTTTAATATAATATGCAAATTAGATTAGTTCTATTATGTACATTGCCTTCAATATAGTGTATATATATTGATCGTGATGCTATTTATTTATATAGAAAATCTTATAGTAAATAAAATTTATATAGATAACCGTTTTCAGCAGGAAGTTTTGTATATATTAATCAAATTGTGAACAAACAGACAGGATTACGGATTTATATATATATAATATATATATATACACATTTCTTTCTTTTTGTATATGATAAATGTTTAAGTTTGTTATTTAGGTTTAATAGGACTTCCGAGTTTCTTAATTGATTGCTGTGATCCATGTTTTTCTCTTTAGTGACTTGTTTCATTGTCTGAGTGTTCCGTTTTAAAATATGTTTTGACGTAAAAACTGGTCTTTTTTTTACATCGTTCCTAATTGTTTTTACACGTTGATGTGAATTATTCTTATTTTCATCCTTCTATCTGAAGTGCGTATAATGTAATTTACATCATTCATTTTCTGTTCGATTTCATATGGCCCATAATAATTTGCTTTTAAAGAATGCTTTGGAATTGACAAAAATACTGATACTTTATCTCCTACTTGGAAATTACGATGCTTTCTATTCATAGTGACCCTATTTTTTTTTATTCTAATTAACATTGTAAAAAGTTTTTCTGCGGAAATATTTTATTTTTTAAAATACATGTTTTGTTTCCCTTATGTAATATACTTTTACCTTTTCATATATAATATACGGTTTTTTTCTAGGTCATGTGGTATGAATGTTTCATTAAATGTTAATAAAGTAGTTTGTAATGAAGTGTTTATTTTTTCTAATAGTTTTTTTTTTTTTGGCTCTTGTGAATATACATTTTGGCTATAAGTTTTTATCTGTTTCCTTATTTTCTTCCGTTAATTCTACATTATCTGGAATTATTGGATCCGGTATTACTTAATTACCTCCTAAATCGTTCCCTAAGGTTAAAGAAACATCTTTATCTGGTAGGGTAGGACGAACCCCAACTATGACGAAAGCCTTTATGTAGTTTGATTCTATGTAGATTTTGTGAAGTGGCACGTTTGTGACACTCGAATATATTCCCTGCAGCAAGACATAATCTCCCGTGAAGGTTGAGGCAGATAGTGGTAAAATTCCTTCTAGTAATAATGCTTGAGACGCCCCTGTGTCTCGTAAGATTTTTACAGGTGTAATTTTATAAGGGTCTCTTATGAAAACACAACCATCCAATATGACTGGTCGGTATGTATCTAGGAATGGTTCAGAAACCTTTTTAATTCGTGTTCTAACTTGAGAGAGATGAATGAGGGTGATGATGAAATACGTGGGGTTTGCAGGTTGTATTTGCTTCTTTATCTCTTTTTCGTATCCTTCATTCTGATATCAGGTGATTTTGTCTACCAAAATATGTTCATTTAATTTTTTATTCTTTTGGGAATTTACTTACTCGGTTATGGGCATAATTTTTATTAGAATAGTTATGAGGGTGATAAGTAAGTAATGGTTTTCTATTTGTATTAAAATCTAAATGATTACTAGTCGTTTTTGTCTTTTCATAACTTTTCCTTAATGTTACATTATGTGTATCTGCGATTATTGCTGCTTCACTTGTTGCTGCTTCACTTATGGTTTCTATTTCATTTTCATCCAGATGTATTTGTGTGCCTTTGTCTACACACACACTTAAATTCTTCTAATAATAGATGATGTAATTTTTCATAATCATCATTTATCTTTTCAGTTCCAAACCACAGGTCTTTTTTCTCTCTGGCAAAAATTCAACAAATTTATGATTTTCCAATTTTTTAAAATTTCTTAATTTAAATCTATATTCTTCTGGAATTAACTCGTATCAATTTAATATCGCATTTTTTTTTGTTTTATAATCCGTGGATTCTTCGATGTCTAAGGCATATATATCTGCAGCACGGCCACTTAATACAAATTGTAAAACTGTTGGTCAGATATCATAGGGCCATCATAAATTTATTGCTATTTTCATCTACCCTTTTTTTAAAATTAAAATGTGGTACGAGTTTTATATAACGGCCTCCATCGAAAATTGGATTAAAGGGTACATTATTTGTACTTTGTTTTCTTGAATCCCACATTAATATGTTACGGATTTGTTCCTAGTCGAAGGGTATCGGAACAGTGTGAAAATATCAATAAAAAATAAAAGAGTAAAAACAGATAAATTGAAATGAAAAACAAATGTTTATTAACAAAGTAAAAGAAAGACAAAATCAAAAATAGTAAAGTAAAACAAATTCCTAATCAGCTGATAATAAGTGAAGGCTTAGTGCCACTCAAATCCCAGCAAAGACCAATAGCTGCTGCCAATCAGAAATCAATGGCAAGCAACTGTTCGATAATGCAAATTTATTTGCAAATTTTACCAAAAGAGGTGGAAAGTACTGGAAACCTGAGGAGACTTGTTGTCACTCATTTTCCAGCTAACTTTACAGGCTGTTTTCAGGGAAAGATCTCTGAAGAACTGTGTGAGAGCTCCCTGTGAGCCAATAACAATAACCAGTGAGACTGTGGAAATTCTACAGGGGACTCATTCATAGGTAATATATATATATATATATATATATATATATATATATATATATATATATCTGGTCCCCCCACGCCAATCTTTCACGAAAAACACCCGTCTAGCTGAATCCACTGTGAAAAATTTCCCCCACTCTATATCTGTGCCTAAATCAAAGCGCGGATTCCATGAACAAAGCTTCTTTCTTAGAACTGCACGCCTGTGGAACTCTGTTCCGTCTGCCTGCTTCCCACCGGACTACAACTTGGATGTCTTCAAGTCAAATGTTAACAAATATTTAATGAACCGCCCCCTTAAGTAAACACTTCATCAAATCTCCACACTAACGTAATGTACTTGCAATAACCCTTATCCCTGAGTGGCTTCCGGGCCTTGATAAGTGGTGACCACCGTGTAATATATATATATATATATATATATATATATATATATATATATGTGTTTATATTGTTACTGGTTTGTTCCTAGTCGAAGGGTATTGGAACACCACAGAAATATCCATGAAAACTAAAAGAGTACAAAAAAAGATAATTTTAAAAGAAAAACAATTTTTATTAACAAAGTAAAAGAGAGACAAAATCAAAAATAGTAAAGAAAAACTGTCTAATAAGCTAATTATAATCTATAGTGTAGAAAAATATCTCTGCTTTCTAGTTATTTCCCTTTTAATAGAAGTCAATGTTTTTAGAGTTTGTTTTTGATCGTTTAGAGTTAAATGCTTTTGGTCAAATATAATTTTAAAAATCTATATTTACCTGGTTTTGATGAAAGAGTTTTTTCTCTGTATCTTGTTTGGTTCATCTGTTATTTTAACGACTCTAGTTTTCTTGCGTTTTCCTTCGGTCGGAGTAATAATAGGTGGTTGCCTTTCATTGCGTCCCAACGTCGTGTTATAACTAAGTTAAAAATAACGATCGTTCGCTATTTATAGTTATCTCTAGAGAAGGTTCGGAAACGAACGGTTAAGAATATTTTTTGTTCCATATTTTGAAAATTTCCAGACACGCTAAGACAAACGTTTTACATTAAAATTCTTGAGTAATACTTTTTATATTATTTTATAAAATATTTTATTGTTATTTCCTTTTAATTAAGTAATTTATTTGTTTTATTATTATGTGTTAAGTATTTCTATTTTTTTTATAATTAATAATACTATTATTAATTATTTTTATTATAATCTATTTTTATTGTATGTTATTATTTGGATAATAAATATTATTATTAAAATTATGAATTATATTAATAATTATTGTATTTTATTTTTATTATATCTTATTACTTGGATAGTTAATATTATCTTTTGTGTAATAAATCATAATTTGTTCATATCGAAAGAGGAAAATATATCATCCCATGACAATATATATATATATATATATATATATATATATATATATATGTATATATATATAAGAATAATAATATACGGTATAATCGCGTTAACACAGAGGTTCTTGTCAGATCACCGAAATTAAGCAATGGCAAACCTGGTTGTTACCAGATGTGTGGCCATTTTTGAATTCTAGGCCCTGTATGTGTTCTTCGCTTATCTCGGCATTTGTGTACAAACACTTCACTTGCCACTGGTATTTAACAATGTCGACTTTTGTTTCCTGCCACAAAATTTCACGCGCTTACACCCCTTCGTGGGTATTCATATTCTGTTAAAAACTAAGGAGCCTGTATGTAAGATTATATACATTATATATATATATATATACATATATATATATATATACAATGATTGCAACGTCTTGTCAGAAGAGTGCCACTCCCTCAAGTACTGAAAGATCATGAGCCGAAAATGACTATAGTTCTGCAGGCAAAATTCACACGTACAAGCAGACATGACACTGAAGACGGTTACTGGTATACATACACATATATATATATATATATATATATATATATATATATATATATATATATATATACATGCAAGCATACATACATATATACACATACACACATGCATATAACTCACATATATGCATAAATAGATACACATTACATATACGCATATATACACATACTTATACATACATAAAGATAACAAGACGGTCACTGGCAGATATATATATATATATATATATATATATATATATATATATATATACATATATTGATTGTTGGAGAGCTATTGGCTACACATTAGCAAACGTGTTTCAATGACCCCCTAGCAGGGAAAATCATGGATGTTTTTGGCCTGATGAGGTGATTTTCCCTGCTAGGAGGTCATTGAAACACGTTTGCTAATGTGTAGCTAATAGCTCTCCAACAATCAATATATTGCTAGGTTTCATGCATTGAGCACTCTTTCGAATGACATATTGTGTTGTCGTTATAAGTTACTGAAAAATTCTACCAACAGTATAATAATATATATATATATATATACATATATAAAAACGCAAATATACATATATACACATACACACATACATATCTGTAAAGATACACACATATATACATATATATATACACAATGAATAATACACATACATATGTATACAGACACACATGCATACACACAGATATACATACATACACACCTATACAAATACATACACACATATACATACATGTACACATACGTGCACATATGCACACATATATATACATACACTTACCTACATATACATACACGTACATAAATATGCACTCATACACATATACATACATGCACATACATACACATATATATGCTTACATACACATACACATGCATACATCTACATACATACACACATGCATAAATACACATACCCACGCATTACACATGCACACACATGCATATATACACATACATACACACAAAACATATATGCACATACATATATACATACATATACACATAGATATACACATGTATACATAAACATACATACACCTATACATACATATATACATAGATACATTTAATGATGGCCGATCAATAATTACATGCTTCCAGCATTTCAGACCTACACGCGTCACAATTTTTCCATCGCAGTAAGACCATTTCTTTATAGACAAATGCCTGAGAGAGTATCTATACCTGATGGTGTTACAGAGTTTTAGCTTTGTACAACAGCTAAATCTCTCTCTCGGTTCAAAATGTTGACATCCATAAACAAGCAAGAGCAAGGTAGCCAGCAACAAGTCAAACTGCAGACCAGACTGATGCGGGTACTGGTCTACCGCTTAATGTTTTTTAACTCAGAAATTTGCTTTTCTTAGAGGGGTTGCCTTCACCACGGTTTACGGGAGCCCTCTCCACCCCGCATACAAATGGAAATAAACACATGCATACATACAGATGTACGCCAACGTACGTAAGCATGTGCGCACACATACAAACGTAATCACATAGAGGTACACATATACGCATATACACACATATGCATATACATACGTACATACGCATATACATGCAAAATAAACATAAATAAACATTCCAAAAGTCATAAATAGTAAGTGATCAGAGACTGGAACGTTTTTGTCCATTTTGCTTCCTGCTGGGATTTTTTCTTTTTTTTTTATTTAAAATAAAAAGTTTGTTTTAGACTCATACTTCTGCAGCACATGACAATAATGTTGACAAACTCACACATAAGTTTCCAAATAAATCAACGTACGAACCAACGAGAATACTGTCCAACTGAAAATGATTTAAAGACGCTTGGATTTTTTTTTAAATAAGAAGTTTGTTTTCGACTCATACTTCTGCAGGACATGACAATAATGTTGACAAATTCACACATAATTTTCCAAATAAATCAACGTACGAACCAACGAGAATACTGTCCAACTGAAAATGATTTAAAGACGCTTGGATTTTTTTAAATAAAATGTTTGTTTTAGACTCATACTTCTGCAGCACATGACAATAATGTTGACAAACTCACACATAATTTTCCAAATAAATCAACGTACGAACCGACGAGAATACAGTCCAACTGAAAATGATTTAAAGACGCTTGGATTTTTTTTTAAATAAAAAGTTTGTTTTAGACTCATACTTCTACAGCACATGACAATAATGTTGACAAACTCACACATAATTTTCCAAATAAATCAACGTACGAACAAACGAGAATACTGTCCAACTGAAAATGATTTAAAGACGCTTGGATTAAAAAAAAAAAGGTTGTTTTAGACTCATACTTCTGCAGCACATGACAATAATATTGACAAACTCACACATAATTTTCCAAATAAATCAACGTACGAACAAACGAGAATACTGTCCAACTGAAAATGATTTAAAGACGCTTGGATTTAAAAAAAAAGTTTGTTTTAGACTCATACTTCTGCAGCACATGACAATAATATTGACAAACTCACACATAATTTTCCAAATAAATCAACGTACGAACCAACGAGAATACTGTCCAACTGAAAATGATTTAAAGACGCTTGGATTTTTTTTTAATAAAAAGGTTGTTTTAGACTTATACTTCTGCAGCACATGACAATAATGTTGACAAACTCACACATAATTTTCTAAATAAATCAACGTACGAACCAACGAGAATACTGTCCAACTGAAAATGATTTAAGGACACTTGGATTTTTTTAAAATAAAAAGTTTGTTTTAGACTCATACTTCTGCAGCACATGACAATAATGTTGACAAACTCACACATAATTTTCCAAATAAATCAACGTACGAACCAACGAGAATACAGTCCAACTGAAAATGATTTAAAGACGCTTGGATTTTTAATTAAAAAAAAGTTTGTTTTAGACTTATACTTCTGCAGCACATGACAATAATGTTGACAAACTCACACATAATTTTCTAAATAAATCAACGTACGAACCAACGAGAATACTGTCAAACTGAAAATGATTTAAAGATGCTTGGATTTGTTTAAAAATAAAAAGTTTGTTTTAGACTCATACTTCTGCAGCACATGACAATAATGTTGACAAGCTCACACATAATTTTCCAAATAAATCAACGTACGAACCAACGAGAATACTGTCCAACTGAAAATGATTTAAAGACGCTTGGATTTTTTTAAATAAAATTTTTGTTTTAGACTCATACTTCTGCAGCACATGACAATAATGTTGACAAACTCACACATAATTTTCCAAATAAATCAACGTACGAACCAACGAGAATACTGCCCAACTGAAAATGATTTAAAGACGCTTGGATTTTTTTTTTAAATAAAAAGTTTGTTTTAGACTCATACTTCTGCAGCACATGACAATAATGTTGACAAACTCACACATAATTTTCCAAATAAATCAACGTACGAACCAACGAGAATACTGTCCAACTGAAAATGATTTAAAGACGCTTGGATTTTTTTTTAAATAAAAAGTTTGTTTTAGACTCATTCTTCTGCAGCACATGACAATAATGTTGACAAACTCACACATAATTTTCCAAATAAATCAACGTACGAACAAACGAGAATACTGTCCAACTGAAAATGATTTAAAGACGCTTGGATTTTTTTAAATAAAAAGTTTGTTTTTAACTCATACTTCTGCAGCACATGACAATAATGTTGGCAACTCACACATAATTTTCCAAATAAATCAACGTACGAACCGACGAGAATACAGTCCAACTGAAAATGTTTTAAAGACGCTTGGATTTTTTTTTAAATAAAAAGTTTGTTTTAGACTCATACTTCTGCAGCACATGACAATAATGTTGACAAACTCACACATAATTTTCCAAATAAATCAATGTACAAACAGACGAGAATACAGTCCAATTGAAAATGATTTAAAGACGCTTGGATTTTTTTAATATAAAATGTTTGTTTTAGACTCATATTTCTGCAGCAGATGACAATAATGTTGACAAACTTACACATAATATTTCAAATAAATCATCGTACAAACAGACGAAAATACAGTCCAACTGAAAATGATTTAAAGACGCTTGTATTTTTTTAAAATAAAAAAGTTTGTTTTAGACTCATACTTCTGCAGCACATTACAATAATTTTTGCAAACTCACACATATTCACTTTTAATACATATATACATGCATATATACACATACAAACACTAACACACACACACACACACACACACATATATATATATATATATATATATATATATATATTAGTTTTGTGACTATTCTAATATTTTTCCGATTCCGATATAATTACCAATGCTGTCTTAAACCTCTAATTTCAATACAATTAATGATTCCTTTAAAATCTCATAACATTTAGTTGTAGAGTTTTTTCTTATTACCGTAGAAACCCAGGTAGTATATATATATATATATATATATATATATATATATATATATATATATATATATATATATATATATTACAAACGTTCAACACACACTTTAAAGTGATCTGTAAATTGTAATTATATACTTGCAGGGTAAAAATCAGTTAATATTGATCCTTTTATCATTCATATGAGTTGTAGAAAATTTAGTATTGACACAAAAAAAGCAATTAAAAGACTCGTTTTAGCATCTTGAAATAGGCGCTAAATTTTCGGATTCCCCAAAACTTTCTAATTTTATTGATTCACGACTGCGATTTCATCGTTCACACATTAATAAACATATATATATATATATGTATATATATATATATGTATATATATATATGTGTGTATATATATATATATATATGCACACACATACACACATAATTATATATGATTATTTCAACAGCCGGACAACGTCGCAGCTCACAAGAGCCATGAAAGCCAACTAACCGGTATTCCAAGACTAAAGTTTCGCCCTTATTTGGGCTCATCAGTCAGACACATCCGAACTCAGTATTCGAAACCCAAGTCTTTTGTATGCGAAGCAAGCACTCTACCAACTGAGCTAACACGAGAAAGTCTTATTAACTATCACAGATCAAGTAAGCCGCAATGACATCCATCAGCGGATTACACCTACTTTCGTCTCGAATATAGGATGTGATAATCGTAACCAGCTATAACACAAGTCGATGCCTCACTAGAAGGAATTGTATAGTCGCTAAGTATGTCAGCCCGACAAGCTTACCTAACGAGCAATAAGCAATACACTTTCCAGGAAATTATTTCTATCGCCAGACAGCCTTATATATTCTCTCTCACATTCTGAAAAAAAAGTATATATATATATATATATATATATATATATATATATATATATATATATGCGTGTGTGTATTTTATTTATGTGTGTGTATGTAAATAAAAAAAAGTAGGTGCTATTCTCTGTATGTTATGAGTAGAAAAAAAACACTTTTTTAAGTGAAAATTTCTTTATGTAGTCCATATAACGTTTCCTTTGAACCCCGCTAAAAGCTCACCACAAATCAATTTCCCCTCCCTTTCTTTTTTTATTTCCATTACTTTTTTTTCCATTTATGTATTATTGTTTGAGGGCGAGAGGGGGGGCTTTTTTTTTCATTCAATCATTTTTGTGGATTCACTTTTTATATTCTCTCCAATGAGAATACACCACTTTCTTTCCTCGACTTTACATATCTGAAGAGGGCATAATATATACATATATATATATATATATATATATATATATATATATCGAATATTATATATATGCATGTATATATACATATATATATATATATACCGAATATGCTATATATATATATTTATCTATATGCATATATATATATATATATATATATATATATATATATATATATATATATATATATACCGAATATGCTATATATATATGAATGTATATATATATATATCTTATATGCTATATATATACATATATATATATCTATCGAATATACTATGTATATATATATATATATATATATATATATATATACCGAATAAGTTATATATATACATATGCATGTATATATATCGAATACGTTATATATATATATATATATATTCATCTGCATATATATATCTATATCTATCTCTATATATATATACACTGCATAATATATATATATATATATATATCATATTTAGTATATATATACATATATACATATATATATATATATATATTTCTGTGGAAATATATTTTCTTATAATATATATACATCCTTACTTAAGAAGCTCAGTGTAATTACAGAGCAATATAATGAATGAATGACAAAAGTCTATATTCTAATGTTCATGATGTTGACCATCTTGCAATTTATTCCTTTAATTCAGTTGACATTTACAATTCTTGGCAGTATCTGTTTCGTATTATATCAATCAGTGAATCTATTATGCCCTTCACTCATCAGAAGAAATAGCAACAATCAATCCGTCAAAAGTTAATAAATTACGTTTTGACATGATTAAAATCCGAAAATTGGAAGTGAATCTATTAATACCTTATAATATGTTTCTAATTTTTTATTTTAATCATGACAAAACGCACTTTATTTCCTTCAGACAGATTGATTGTTGCTACTGCGTCTGATCAGTTAAAGGCGTAATAGTTTCACTGATTGATGATTAAGTGATTGATCTTGACGTACGAAACAGATACTGTCAAAAATCTCAACTGAATTAAAGGAATAGATTATAACATGGTCAACATCATGAACTTTGGAATATAGTCTTTTGTAATTAATTCACTATATATGTATATATATATATATATTTATATATATATATATATATATATATATATATATATATACTGAGGGAGATCGAAGGATCGGTCGAAAATTATGTGCTTTTGAAGGAAATATTCTTGTTTTTTGCAAAAGACTTTTTGTATTCCTACACGTCAACACACAGGAAATAAATACAGAAAAGATATAAACATTCATATATTTTCCGTATTGATTTTTTATTCATACATATTTAAATATATATATATATATAAATATATATATATATATATATATATATATATATATATATATATATACTAAATGATCAAATCAAAAGGATGTAGTGTTTACCTGATAGACTCAATGGTAAACTTCAATCTAATATAAGTTACCGTTTTTTTTATATATAGATAATTTTGTCCCAACTGAATTAAAATGTTCAATACTCAATACGCACTTTTTCACACACACACACACACACACATTTTATGCACGTAATAATAATTAATGAATAAATAATATTTAAATAAAATAAAACAGTAAATACCTCCTAAAAATTATGGGCGAAGAAAAATGTAAACAAAGGTCAAATAACTCGTTTCTTAAAAAAAAAAAAAAACGCCCATGGAGCGGAAAAAAAGAAAGAAATTAATCGTTTAGAAAAAAATAAATAAAGATTCAACAATCTTATATTTATAAGCGATAAAAATCGAGCATGAAATTGGAAAGGGCCCGGTAGTCCCGTAGTAAAACACTAGACTACTTATCGAGCCGTTGAAGATTCGATCCTTGTCAAAAAGTCAAGCTACCTAACTCTGAAACATGCATGTATATATATGAATTACTTATGTACGTAAAAATTATTAATTAATAATTAATAAATCATACATATATATATATATATATATATATATATATATATATATAAAATTGGTTAATAAATTCCAACGAAAGAAAGATGTATATTTAAATAAGGGAGTAGTCACCAACAATGTGTATTTTTTAACATTATTTTATTATTCCGTGTCTTGGTTTTTCATTGAGAATTATGTTTGGATCATTGTAATAATGTTTTTAAGTCATTGAAACCGTTTACGTATGTTTCAGACGGTCTGATGCGTCCTCGTCAGAAATTATTTTCAAAAGTGTAAAAATGGCGATTTTCGTTAGTTTGAAGTTTTTCCAAGGGGTGGAGGCTTGTAAGTGTTTATTATACATTGGTATGCTTTTTTTTTTTTTTTTTTTTGTCAAGGAAGATTTTGACCTGGCTGTAGTCGGTCAGTCACAATTTCTTTCTGCTAATGTGTTTTTTCTTTTCCTTTAGGGTGGGGTAGGGTGTGTGTGCGTGTGTGTGTGCGTGTGTGTTAATGTGTGTGTGTGTGCGCGTGTGTGTGTTTGCTTTTATTGGATTGGGAATGTGTATATTTTGGGGTCATTTGCTTTCTTAGGAAGGCGGCTGTGGTCCGAGGTCGTTACTAATGTGTATTCGTAGGGAGGGGGGAATGGCTCTTCTGAAGTAAGGGTGGGGGGTGCTTTCATTCTATTTTGATATTTATTTTTTGGATTCTTGGATTTTAATATTGTGATTTTTTCCTTTTAGTCTTATATTATGTTTGTTTAGAAAGAGCGGTGTATTTAAAATAGGGGATTTTTTAATGTTTCTATTTATTTGTCTCCCCATGTGGGTATGGCTAGACCCAGGATCGGTTCCTAGTGTAGGGAAGATTTTGTTCCCCAGAGGGGGGGCATTGGGGGGTGTAGGTATGGGGGGATGATAGAAGGGAAGATAGTCGTTTCAGTCATGAGGGGGTTCTCCTCCCCTGACTGAGGAGGGAGCGAGGTGTTGGAACAGATATTATACTACGGTTCTAGGTGTCTCCTAGTGTTGTTGGTTTCGAGGTTAAGTAGGATGGTATTGTTCAGTGTGTTGTATTAAAGATAGGGGTGTTATGTCTGTTTGTGGTTGTATGCGCGCACGTGTGTGTGTTTTAATGTGTCGATTCTGATTTAAGTGTGGGTGTGTGTATGTGTATGTGTATGGGTGTGCATGCGAGTGCACCTTGCATTTCATGTTTTTGTGTGATGGTATTAGGTTCTGTTCAGTTCAGGAGTGAATTTGGTGATGAAGTTTTTTTCTTGTGTAAGTAAATAAAAATAACTGTCTGTTTGGAAGATTGGCATTATTTTGAAGCTGTTTCCACTGCATGTGTGTACGTTTTTTGAAACATAGAGGTGTCTGTTATCTGCAATTTTGATGTTGCTCTTATGTAAGGCTACTCCATTGCTGAAAATTTTGGTCGCGCCTATGTAGGATTTATTGCATGTTGTGCATCTTAGTGCATATACTACATTTCTGGAGGTGCAATTTAGATCCTTTTTTATTTTGAATGTTTGTGCTGGGTTTTTGAATGTGTATGTGTTACCTTCTATTATTATGTCACATACTCCACATCGCGGTTTGTTGCATTTTGTAACTCCTTTTGTAGTATGTGGGATGAGTTTTGAGGAAGTTAGGATGTGTTTTAAGTTTTTGGGTTGGCGTTTGCTTTTTATTATTTTTGTTGTTTTAAGTATGTTGTTTAGTTTGTCGTTCTGATTGAGGAGGATAAATTTGTTCTTTGTTGTGTTCTTTTGGGGTTCTTAGTTGGTCTATTGGACTTTTTTCAGCCAATTCAATACCTTTCTGTATTAGTGGTAGTGGGTATCCTCTTTTCCGCAGTGTTATTTGTAGTTCGTTCAGTCTAGTTGAACGGAGGTGTCTGTCTGTTACTATGGTGCAGACTCTACGTGCTAGGGAGTAGGGTATTGATTTTAGACAGTTTTTAGGATGGTGGCTTTTGAAGTGGAGGTATTGCTGAGTGTCTGTGGGTTTGTGGTAGATGTCTGTGATTATGTTGTTGTTTTTTATTGTTACTAGGATGTCTAGGAAAGGTAGTTCTGTGGGGCTTTGTTCTAGTGTGAAGTTTATTTTTGGGTGTAGATTTTGTAGTAAAGTGTGGAGTTCTTTGATATCCCCCATGAGGTTCTCCACAGGATAAAGCAGTCGTCTAGGTATCTTTTCCAAGATTTTATGAAGAGTGTTTTTATATTGTGTCCGTACTTTTGCTCTATCCTTTCATAAAGGGTCTCTTCTAGGAAAGCGAGTGTAAGGGTAGCATATATATATATATTTCGACGCTTATGTATAAGCATACCACGCATATATGAAACAAAATTTATTTATGTGTATATATACATGGACACACACACATATTGCGTATGTGCGTTAATGTATTTATGCCACGTCCAAAAGTTGGCAACTGCTTTTCTACGTGTTCATGCTTGAATTTATTACAATAAATTAGGTCAATATGTATAATCAACGAGGTTCACCTATTTGAATGCTTTTATATTGTTTATCTTAGAAAAGACGTGTATTTTTTTTTTTTGTAAACGAATAAATGTCTGCCAAGAAATATCGGAAGTCTCGAATCTATAAAACCGAAAAATACATAAAATAAATAATTAATGAACGATCTTCTCACATGAACCTAGTTTTTACTTATGTACCATTCCTCAATATGTTATTTACTTTCACAGTTTTTTTTAAGCCTTAAAACGCTGACTTTACACACACACACACACACACGCACATATATATATATATATATATATATATATATATATACTTGCATATATATGCATATCTATACATACATATATATTCATATATAAATACATACATACATACATATATATACATACATCTATATATATATACATATATATACATATATATATACATACATCTATATATATACATATATATATACATACATCTATATATACATACGTACTATATATACATACATACTATATATACATACATATATATATATATATAAATATATATATGTATATATTATCTCCGACTTTCATTTTGGGCAGTCGGGTTTCGTTCCTGGCTTGAGGTAGTTGCTTGTCTAGCCGCACTGATGAGCTGTGAAACAGCGAAACAATACAGTTTGTGGATGACTATATTGCTCCCTCTCTTCGGTTGAGAATATTGGGAAATGATACACAAATTCTCATTAGCGTATTAAGCTATGCTCTTTGTGTAAACAAATTGAGCTTATGTATTGTGACAATGTCAAAATATTGCTAATTCACTGCCCGCATAGCAGCAGACGTATAGCGCTACGGTTAGAAGCTCCGACTGTCATTTTGGGCGGTCGGATTTCCAACCGGGCTTTAGGTAGTTGCGATACAATATTGTATGTGGATGACAATATATATATATATATATATATATATATGCATATGTAGATATATATATATGCATATGTACATATGTATATGTATATATACAAGTATATATATATATGTGTTTTATATATATGCATATATAAATACATACATATATATATATATATATATATATATATATATATATATATATATATATATATATATACACAGCCAAACGCTGCGATACGGTGGTTCTTGGATACGTTTTTCAGGTTACGATGTGAAAACCATATTTTTCCAGCTACTACACAGCGAGACATGATGGAGTATGCAAGTACCCCCACTAGACCATCTGTAACAAATTAAACATCCAATGTAGCAGCAAATTCTGGGAACATTATCTTGAAAGAACAGTTGGAAATTACTTATATATATATATATATATATATATATATATATAGTTGTTTATTGTTATATAAACATGCTCACATCCCGCTGCTACAAATAGCCACTTGTTTCAATCAAACAACAGATATCATCAGGCAACGACTTGACTATTCAAAAGTTCAATGAATAATTGATTATTCATTGAACTTTTGAATAGTCAAGTCGCTGCCTGATGATATCTGTTGTTTGATTGAAACAAGTGGCTATTTGTAGCAGCGGGATGTGAGCATGTTTATATAACAATAAACAACTATTATCAGCTCTTTTTATTGAGCACTATCTAACAACCTCGTTGAATTCATTAGTCCATTACTTTTGAATATAAAAAAACCCGAGTATATATATATATATATATATATATATATATATATATATATATATATATATTACGACTATATAATCCATACAGTCACCTATTTTGAAAACGATGCTGTGACATAGTTATATAGAATAAGTCAGAGAGAATTGCAACATTGGTTGAAGTGAGTGTCCCTAATGATTTATGTCTGAACAGAGCTAAATGGGAGAAACAGAACAAATATCAAGAAATTGGAATCTTAAAGATATCGATCATACCAGGTATATTATAGATGCCACATGACTTATGAAGAAGAACCTGAAGTCCTACCTAACTAATATTATTGATGAACCAAGTGCAAAAGGGATCCAGACAATTGCACTTAAGGGAACAACGAGGATACTAAAAAGAGCTCTCGGTTGGTTTCAATAAAAAGCAGGTAAATGTTAGCAGCTGGTTTAGCTGCCCCCCTACTCTGCGTTGCAATATTCAAAGGGAAAAATTATATATATATATATATATATATATATGAATCTTATACGGATATATATATTAATGCCGTATATATATATATATATATATTTATATATATATATATATATATATATATATATATATATATTTGAACATTATAGGGGTAAATATTGCGTTAAGAGTAAGATATATTTTAGGCACTTTTAGTGATAGTACACAAATGAAATTACAGTCCCTGTATCATTTATGCTGACGACACTACCATTTATGGTAGCACATCTAAGACAGTAAACGACCAAGTTCTCTCCAATTCTCTCTCCTCTGATCTTGAACACGTAGTACAATGGGGAAAGGAGTGGCTGGTTACCTTTAATGCATCTAAAACCAAGCTTCTCTCTTTACATCATCAACATTCTGATCCACATCTGGCATCAATTGAAATGAATGGCTCTCGTCTTCAGGATGCCTCAAGTTTTGACAAGCTTCTGGGCTTGACCTTTACTCCTGATCTTAAATGGAACTGGTACATCAAATCTGTTGCCAAGGCCGCTGGAAAAATGGTGGGATCTTTCTATCTATCCGGTAAATATCTCACTGCTGATGCTATTCTCTATCTATATGAGAGCCAGGTACGTCCAAGGAGTGAATATTGTTGCCACATCTGGGCAGGAGAAAGGACTTGTCCTGCCTTGATAGAGTTCAAAATAGACTTCGTAGCCTCGTAGGAGATGTCCTTTTCTCCTCATTGCAACCTCTATCTCACAGAAGAGATGTTGCGAGTTTGTCTCTGATGTATCGTTATTTTCATGGAAAGGGGTTCAACTGAGCTTCAATCTATGGTCCCCCCCTCGCCAAACTTTCACAAGAAACATTCGTCTAGCTGTACACACTATCAATAATTCCCCCACTCTTTATCTGTGCCTAAACATAAACGTAGATTCCATGAACAAAGCTTCTTTCTTAGAACTGCTCGCCTGTGGAATTGTCTTCCGTTTTCCTGCTTTCCGGCTGACTACAATATGGTTGTGTTCAAGTCTAACGTAAATAAGTTCTTGATGAGCCGTTCTATATAAGTTATAAAATTTACCAAATGTTCATTAGTAATGATTACTATATTGTCCAATGTCTACTGTACACTCTTTAACCCTTATCCTTGAGTGGCCTCTGGGCCTTGATAAGTGGTGATGCCTATGTAAAAAAAAAAGTCCCCTGCGACGTAATCTCGTCCGGCTCCAAAGCAGTTGTTGTATTCTTCTAACAACTTCTGAAGGGCACCATAAAAGTCCTCATGTGTGAGCGTGTCAATGACCCTTGTCACGGTCTCTTTCATCTCCTTGTTTCATAATGACAGTCTCGAAGGTTTTACTTGAACTTAGGAAATAAACAAAAGTCAAAGGGAGGAAGGTCTGGACAATAGGGAGGATGAGGAAATGCCTTGATGCCTATTTCAGTCAAAAAAAGTCCGATTTTCTATGACCATCCTTAGGACAAACACCGCGTAAATCTTCCGTATTTTCAGTTCTTTGCAAGTGTTTACAGTTCCCACACTGACATAAAACTTTGCACTTATTGTTTGTATAGACGCACTAGGTACCTTAGCTATAAGATTATTTATTTAGATAATCAAATCTGATGTTCTGACTTCCTTACTCCTGATGATCGATTCATGCAAGATCGTCTAAAAGCATTCTGAAGCGTTCCATACGTTTCTATGGCATTTTGTCCAAGTTTAAAACAGAATTTTATTGAACATCGTTCTTCTAAAGTGTCCTCACGTCCAGATTGCAGTTTTGAAATTCACCAGCTGTGATAATTAGGCTTTGGTAGGGTGTATTCTAATTCCTATTGTAACTGTTCATTTCGACCTGAAATCATACAAATTGTCCAGTCATCTCAAAATGTATAGCAATAATATACTGACTTTCCAAGAGTTTACAACAATTCTACCTGCCTGTACAAAAACAAAAACAACAAAAAAGCTGGAAACTTGTTTAAGGCACCTCGTAGGTTTGTCTTATAAGCTTCAACAGTACAAACACCGTGGATCTAGTGGAGAAATTTTGACCACAAATCGTTTTAGTGCATTTAAAGAGTTTATAGTTTCAAACAAACGAATTGAACATTGCGATGAGTGATATATTATGTTATTAGAAATAAGGAGTGAAGAAAGTTAACACTGGGTTTAGTTTCTACTGCTTCGTTACTCTCACTTCCCCCATTTCCTACTCTAGTTCTTAAATTCCATGAACGGTGTTTCTCACAAAGTGGGGAAAATTAATTTACTACATTTCATTAGTTAGTTTTTGACTTTGAAGCTGTATTTTATATTGGCTTCCCACATCAGTACTTATATATATATATATATATATATATATATATATATATATATAGAGAGAGAGAGAGAGAGAGAGAGAGAGAAAGAGAGAGACAAAGAGAGAGAGAAGAGAGAGATGAATGATAATATTTTCGCCCTAGAATAGACGACATGATTCGATTTACATTTGATGAAAACCAATTTTCTTGTTTTTTTTTTCTATTTTTGGTTGCAGACCATCTATTACTTGTCCAGTTGTTTACAAATCCCAAGAGCGAGGGAGCCATCTATCATGCCTGAAAGTAACACAATATACAAGGATCGAGATCGGAGATACGCCGCTCTGCAACTCATATTCTCTACTGATCCAAGTTATGACAACTGGACCATTGCCAGCACCCTCAAAATGCAAATCCGGACAGTTCAACGATTGAGGGCATTGCTCAATAAAGTTTCCGGCAACGGTTAAGAACTTTGGTGTGGTTTCAAGTAAGAGCCACATGATGCTTCCTCACATTTTCGAAATCGGCTTGAAAGTCAACACCAAATTGTACCTGGATGTACTGGAGAGTGTAGTGATCCCGTGGTACAATCAGGAGGTCACTGGCATTTTCTGAGTGTGGCAGCAGGACTCGGTACCGGCCCACAAGTCCAAAGAGACACACGCTTGGCTTCAGAAGGAGTGCTAAGACTTTGTACCCTTTCTCTCACTGGCTTTTCTCTTCCCCCGACCTGGACGCGCTGACCTACTTCATTTTTGGTTATGCGTCAAGAACATAACCAACATGACCTCCCACAACATTAAAGCCAACGATTAGTATTTGTAGAGCTCTCGTCGACACTTGTGGGAAAGGTATGCTACCAGTTCCAAACCCGTATTAAGGCGGTGATTGATAAATCCGTTAAGCAAGTTGATAAATCAACAAAAACTGGGGTGCTTTTAATCTGAGCCAGGGTCGCCAACAAGGCCAAAACAAAAGCGTCACTTACCTGCTCTTCATGGGTGACGCTGACTTGCGTCGACTCTTGCACGTCGTACATAACTTCTCCAGAGATACTGGAATTAAGTTTGATTTGGACAAATGTACAAAGGGCTCCATCAGAGATGGGAAAATGGTCCAAACAGAAGACGTACAGCTTGTTGAAGATGCTGACATCAATGACGTAGATGAGAAAACATGCAAATGCCTTAGCATAGAAAAGAACAATTCAATTTAGCATGCCAAAGTAAGAGAAGAAATCGAACTGTTAATATATACGCCGTATAAGCAAAATCTATAAAAAGATAAATTGCAAACACGAAAAATAACCAACTTTCCATGTCTGTGATAATATACAACTTTGGCATTGTTAACTTCCCACAAAAGGACATAAACAGAAGTGACAGTGTTCTACGACAAAGACATACAGGCGGGCAAGTACATAGAATACAAGGCCATCAAGCCAGATATAGTAATATGCAACAAGCCCGAAAGAACTGCACTCATCATCGATGTCACAGTTCCAAATGACTTTGGCTTTAATACAGCTGAACGGGAAAAGATGCCAAAATATCCGGACCTAACAAATGATCTAAAACGACATGGTCTTTGAAAGAAATAAATATTATACCGGTTGTGACGGGAACAACAAGCCTCATAAAAATGAATCTTCAGAAATACTTAGAAGCAATCCCTGGAAGACTCAGCCGTAATGAAATACAGATAGCAGCCATAAAGGCAACAGTGTTTATTCTTGAAAGAGCCCTCGGATATAAATTTAAATTGTAACAGAATCAAGTGTTAGCCCCAGGAGAGGGCCCCTTAATCTCTTCAAACCAACAAAAGTAAAAAAAAAAAAAAAACTAAAACCAGAAAATACTGACACTGTAGAGAATAACAGGATTTATCTGCCCTGAATAGCAAGAGCCATATGTCTCGAAGAGATTAACCATGAGCATCGTGCTATTCTTATGGACATCAGACAATATCTGTGCACCAACATCACGAAACAAGAGCCAACACCACTAAACTGACCAAACATTTTGAACAAGATTGTCCTACAAAATAGACGGAATCATATTATAAGACAAGTCTGCTACGGAATAGGCACAAACGAATCGCTAAAAATACACACATGACTTCCATTGCAAAAAAAAACTGGAAGAATAGGTTAATCAACAGCGTGCAAATTATTATCGGGATGAATTCACTCAGAACTATAATAATAAAGGAGGCTCTATTGATTGACTAAAAGGAGGGTCGCTCCATTATAATCAGGGGAGGATTATAATAGCTGTCAAAGTTCAAGCTTTTAAGAAGAGTTGTCTAAGCAATGACAGCAAGTGCTGGTTCTACCACACCGAAGTTGGGAGTGTAACCCACGTGACATCCAGCTGTAAGGTTTTGCTAGGGAAGACTTATATACGGCGCGACACAATTGACTGTGATAATATCTCCACTGTACGATCTATAAAAGTTTGGATATCGAATACAGAAGGCAGTTCTGGGAACATATACCGAACGGAACAGTTGAAAATAAGTCATACGCAATCCACTATGACTATAGAATGCCTTCAGTTATATAACTAGAAAAAGGAGCCATAACATCTGACAGTAAAATGGGAATAAGCAGCAACCTTAGTATGATGTTGGGGTAAATAGAGCCGAAAGGAAAATTTAAGATATACCAAGGTCGCTACAGCAATCGCTGCAATTTTGATGGAAACAAAAGTTGTTTTGATTAATTTATTTTATTTTATGTATGGCGTGGGTGGGGTCCAGCAGACAAGCAACAAAAAGTGCTCAGTATCTGGAGAAGAGCTTCGTCTCTTCTTATCCATTCTGCTGAAATATCTGATGGAGAGGGTATCGTGTACTTCTTTGGGGGGGGCAATTACATTTATATGTTTTTATCCGTTCTTTTATTTTAAAAATTGTTGTGGGGGTATCGACGTTGCCCATGATGAAAATGATTAATATCCTTAGTATACCAGGTTAGTTCGAAGCAGAACTTCATGTCGACCCGGGCATCGCCGGGTACCCATGCTAGTGCATATATATATGTATATATATATATGTATATATATATATGAATATACATATATGAATATATATGTATATATATGCATATATGTATATTTGTGTATGTATTTGTGTGCATATATACATATATACGTATCTCTCTCTCTCTATATATATATATACGTATATATATACGTATATATATATGTATATATATATATATATATATATATATATATATATATATAGATAGAGAGAGAGAGAGAGAGAGAGAGATATAGATAGATAGATAGATAGTTAGATAGATAAATAATGGATTAGGGAGACCTGACATTTTCCAAGATTGAACGCTGTTAAACGAATATTCCACACTTCTGATATTTTATTATTATTTAAACCGTCAAATCGTCTACTTTTCAATCAAATCGATTGATTGCCTGCTCGGGACTTATTGAAAGTGGGAGTAGGAAGGCAAGCTCGAACCCGTACCGCGAAGGAGGAAAAGAACGTGAAAAAAAACGTGACGTCTTTGTTGTTACGACCACTGTCAAACTGGAAGTGACGTAGGTTTAAATTAAGGCCAGACAATCGAAAAGAGGGGATGACTTTTAAAAATATCGACAAAAAAGCGACCCCTCACTGTAGAAAAGTGCCCAGTTGAGAGTGAGAAAATTAATTTTTGCAGCCAATTTTTCGGTATTTGTTGTCTGAAGGGTCGACCTTACAAACGATACTGATATTGTAAAAATCCGTCGCCTCTGTCGAAAGTTTTAGTCAAACATGCAAAAATACATACATATACTTATATATTGGTAGCTCAAATTTTCGACCCAAACCGATTTAAAAGCTTGCCTTATCTCTGAATACCCTTTATGTAAAATTTCAAATGTTTAGACTAGAAATTGTCTGAGTAATTTGGTAGAAACCGCAGAGGTCAATTTTTTTAATTTGCCCCCTATTATGACCCCTTAACATTTATTGTTTTGGGCTCAAATCACGTTATTAAATTAGATCCATGTCCAAGTAACATATATCTAAATTTCAAGTGTTTAGACCGAAAATTGCCGGAGAAGTTTGGTAGAGTTCTCAAAGGTCAAATCGTTGAACTTTGACCCATTAGCAGCCAAATTTCTGGCCGAAAACTGATTAAAATATTTTCGCAAATCTCAGTACCCTGTATATCAGATTTCGAGCCCGTAGACTGAAAATTGACAGAATTATTACGTATGGAAATGTACAAAAACAGACAGATACACACACATACACACACAGACACTTTCATTTTTATAGATATATAGATAGATAAATAGATTTAATATAATAGCTTGAAAGAAAAATTTTAAATGCAAAATCAGGTATCATGCTTCAATTGTGCTTTAAACTAAAACATTCATTTTGGACGAGCATCTATCTGATCAAATTACTTACTGATCGTATCTGTCTGTGGAGTGATAAAACTTCTCACGTGTACTTATTTTGTTAGTCTGCATGAGGTTCTAAACTATGGTTAGGGTTAGAATCGGTTTGTTTCTTCTTTGATTTGATTTTTACCTATCGATTATTGATACATATCGGAGGCATTCTTACAAATATCTATCTAAAAAACACTCCCAGACATATTACATGCATTTGTGTGAAATTTAAAAAAAATCAGCTTAACAGTTTCGGTGTCCATAAGAAACACATTAGCACTGCGCCTTTTTTTTATATAAGTAGAGGGGTTAGCATATTTTTAAGAGACATGGAACGTTAAATTGACAACACTATTTTCTTTCATTGTAGATCTGAAAATTATAGGTCCTTTATGTCCAGCTTGGTTTGGCAATTTATCATGAAGAGACTTGTCCCCGAGCAACTTTTGTAAATTGTGCAAATTTATTTCATTTACATTTGATAAACGATTAATTTACATTTGATGAACGAATACATACGAATTAGCTACACAGACATAAATATGTATAATAGTTATCTGTTTATACAGAAGCAGTAATATGTTGCTACACATTCATGAGCATGTTTCGGTCAGCTAGTTACCAATCACTAGCGACCTCTTCATCTCACACGGAAGCCAGATTTGCAAACTTTGCTTTCGTATAAGCTTATGGCCTAAAGAGCTATCGGCTGGTTACTAGTAATTAACTGACCGAAACATGCTCATGATTGTTTAATAACATATTACTGCTTATGTAAAAACAAATAAAGAGAATATCCTGCTCTCCTTCGGTACTTACCACTCTTGCAACCTCGTAAAACTTCACTGGTTAATTAACTTATGAAAACAATAACCTCAGATCATATATATATATATATATATATATATATATATATATATATATATACATATATATATATATATATATATATATATATATATATATATATATATATATATATATATATGCGCAGGCCCTGTCGGTGGGTCATTAGAATACGCTGACTGCCCCCCTGCAGAGGGTAAAAGTCCCTCAATGGGGGTCCTGGATATGACCTTAAACTATATCCAGTGGTGAGGCCCCAGCTTGTGGGCTTTGGGGAGTGTGGAGCCACCCTTTAATTACCATTGCTCCCAGGTCCACTCTGACCCGGAGTGGTAGTACCTGTTTGGGTCCCAACTATGGGTTAAATAGAAACCAACGTGAAAACAACAAATATATTCTATTAAAAAAAATTTTCTTCAAAGTCTTTGGATTCGGCATTAAATAACCCGAAAAGGGTTGATATGCCATAAAACAAAAACAACCAACCAATATATATGCGCATGCATAACATATATGTGCATATATACATATATGCACATATACATACATATATACGTATATATATACGTGCATATGTACGTATGCATGCATATACAAACATATATATGCATATTCATATATACACATGTATATGTATATAAACATTGTACATACATACATATATATATATATATATATGCAAATGTACATACATATATATATGCACATGTGCATACATATAAATGCATATACATTCACATATACATACACGTATATACACGCGCATATATACATGCATATTATAACATATACAAAATAAATACAAATACACACACACACACACGCACACACACACACACTAGCATTTCAGCCGGGGTTGCCCGGGTGTTTGGAGGTTGAGCTAAAAAAACAAAACAAAAAAAAACAGCGGTCAATTTTCTTTTAAAACATTGACCCCTATTATGACCCCTTAACATTTATTGTTTTGGGCTCAAATGAAGTTATTAAATTAGATCCATGTCTAAGGAACCTATATCTAAAATTTCAAGTGTTTAGACCCACAATTGGCGGAGGAGTTTAGTAGATTTCTCAAAGGTCAAATTGTTGAACTTTGGCACTTTATTACCCAAATTTCTGGCTGAAACCCGATTACAAAGATTTTTCTTAATCTCAGTACTCTGTATATCAAATTTCGAGTCTGTACTCTGAAAATTGACAGAGATATTGTGTAGGGAAATGCACACAGAAAGACAAACAGACTGATACACACACAGACACTTTCACTTTTATATTTATACATATATATATATATACACACACACACCCATATATATATATATATATATGTATAAATATAAAAGTGAAAGTGTCTCTGTGTGTATCTGTCTGTTTGTCTTTCTGTGTGCATTTCCCTACACAATATCTCTGTCAATTCGAAATTTCGACTCGAAATTTGATATACAGAGTACTGAGATTAAGAAAAATCTTTGTAATCGGGTTTCAGCCAGAAATTTGGGTAATAAAGTGCCAAAGTTCAACAATTTGACCTTTGAGAACTCTACCAAACTCCTCCGCCAATTGTGGGTCTAAACACACACACACACACACACACACACACACATATATATATATATATATATATATATATATATATATATATATATATATATATATATGGGTGTGTGTATATATATATATATATATATATATACATATATATACATATATGTGTGTGGGTGTGTGTGTATTTTGGCAATAAGTCATTAATTAAGCACTTCTGATTGAACGCGACGGAGTTATCCTTTTTTCCAATTTTTGGGACTATCTTTTCAATTCGCCGAGCGGTCTGTTTTTATATCAGCTGACAAATTATATATTATGGAACCCAAAAGCCATCTCTGACTCCATTAGCAAGGAACAAACCCACAAGACCACCGTTAAACGGGAGTAATACAGTGGAAATTTTAACTTTTATTTTAATATCACAAATGTTAAGCGGTGACAGTGATACCTATACATACATAAACGGAGAGAAAGATAAAGATAGATATAGTAAGAAAGGGACGAAGAGGGAAAGGTAATGAGATGATGAACAAAATAAAGTTTCGCCGCGATCCCTCGCGTATTTAGCTTTCTCGCAAAGCCAAAAAAAAAAACCGTCGTGTTAATTCTTATTCCTTTCTCAAACTAACTGAACACGTATAATTGCGGATGTACGTAAAAGAATTGTGCACAGTTTTTCTTTTTACGGGTGTGGCTGTACTGATGGTTTCTCAGTTGTTCCGACGCTCTGCTGCTGGCAAGTCATCCGATTTCAAACCACAGTTGGAAGCACTTGTTTGCCCTATATACAGTAAACAGACGTGATACAGCGAAATTGCTGCCTGTAAATCAACGAATTATAATATACACATATATACGCACGCGTGTGTGTTTGTGTAGAAGTACTTAAAGCATATATAAGTGAAGAATTTCAAAGTCGCTTGAGTTATTGTACAAGGGTTTTCCATCGTTAAAAGTCGATATTTGGATCTTCCTGTATCCGTGTGCGCGTCGGCTTACCCTCCTTCCTTTCTCCCCCGTGTATCCGTGTGTCCGCAGTTCTCGGAGCTTTCTTGCACTCTCAGCTCGAAGTAAAATTCCAATCCAGTTCGTTATTTCATAGGATTACCACGGGAAGGACGCATGGATTTACGACAACAAACCTACGGTAAGTTTTTTTATTATTATTATTTAGTTAGTTATAAGAAACAAGAAAAGCAAATATATTTAGTATTTTATGTCAAAAATTATACAATCAATGCACAGACACAAACTAACACACGCACGCATATGTGTGTGTGTCGTTTATATGACAATTGAAAGTATATACATACACATATATATATATATACACACGCACACACACACATATATATACATTGATATATACAGGTATATATATATATATATATATATATATATATATATATATATATATATACACGCATGTATATCCATGTATATTATAAACGTATACATATATAAACACAAATATGTGTATATACATGCATGGGACACATTGATTGTAATTTCGCCAGATGTGTACAAATGACATGAAAAAAAACAAAAAAAAAAACACGTGTTTCGTTCATAAATTATATTATATACACACAATGCCCTTAAAGTACTTTTTAATGAATGTAAGATTTTATTGTAATTAATTTCAAATAGATTTTTGTAACAAAGCGACATCAGCTATATATTAACCAAATGAATATATATATATATATATATATATATATATATATATATATATATATATATATATATATATATATATATATATATATGTTCACTGTTTGGGGGAAAGAATTCCAGCAAAGTGCTCGATTACAAAAATAAATAAAAAAATAAAATCCAATATAAGAGCTTAATATGTATTTATTTAAAACGGTACAGAAGGTCAGAACAACATTAGTACCGTCGGTCACAGAAAAAATATGGCTGACGAGAGCCTAACATTATTTCTAATTTGTCCATCCTACGTTGGGCTTGAAACTGACGGTACCAATGTTTTTTTTTCTGTACAGTTATATATATATATTAGGTTTTTAAATATTTATGTATATATATATATATATGAATATATATATATATGTGTGTGTGTGTGTGTGTGTGTTTGTATGTGTGTGTGCGCGTGTGTGTGTATAACATACTATACTTGGATAAGGCCCAAAAAAGAGTTTTCAATATAATGAGTTCCAATTTGTCAACTAAGCTCAAACTCCTGTCCCATCACCACAATGTTACACTCCTGTGCCTATTTTACAAAAATTTTAATGGAATGTGCTCTAATGAACTCGTTGCACTTGTGACATCTCGACATACAGGTCCACGAAAATCCCGCTTAGCAACAAAATCTTACCCCTTTACTGTTTGTCCTTAAATGTCAGAAAACTTTCTACTCTAATAGTTTTAAACAGCTAAACTTTCGAATTTCCTTTCTAGTACATGCTTCCCTGGCTGTGCCGATATGCAGAAGTCTAAATGTAACGTAAACAAACGTCTTGTTAATCTTTCCGAGCAATGGCCCCATATAGCAGCCCATTACATCCAGTGACGATAGTCCTTGCTATGATGAACGCGAGTACAAAATAAAAAAAGAAAAAGAAAGACATTGTGTGCGTTAAGAGTGAACCCAAGTTACAGCTGGTTATATATAATCTATACTTTATGCCAAATCGATGGGTGAATATGATCATTTTTGTATTAATCCCTATTGATCCCTAATTATGCAATGAAAGAAAACCATAATACTTAGTTTGCTGCACCTTATAAAAACAAAGGTCCATACAGAATTTTATACAGGTCGGCCCAGTCATTTTCATTACAAAGTAGAACTGACTATTTAACACAACTAAAATAAAGATTATATATATATATATATATATATATATATATATATATATATAAAGAAAAGTATGAAGGTAGCGAAATAAGGAAGTGTGTTATTCAAGCTATGCACAGATATTTGTGTTTTATTCCCGCAGGGAGTCCTAAAACAAAAATCAAAAAGGAATGATAAAGTATTTAATACGTACTCCTGAGAGCTTCGTCGCATGATTGAGAACATGAAAGAAACTCAGAAATGAGTTGTCGTTGCGTTAAAACACGTGTAGATTCTTATCAGATTTTACTGACGCACGTGTTCAGGAAAACTTCATAGCTGAATCTTTTTGAAATTTTCGAAAACAAAAAAAAAATACGCCATCTGATTTTCTTAAATAGTCACAAATCTGACCAGGTTAAAAGTTGCTTACCTGCAGTGATCTTATAAGGCCCGGCGTATCACACACACACACACACACACACACACACACACACACACACACACACACACACACACACATATTATGTGTGTGTGTGCGTTTGTATGTCTGTGTGTGGGGGTTTTATGTCATCGAATTAATATATGTATGTTTATTGAGAATGGAATATACTTTTCAGAAATGTTTATAGGTTGCACTTTTAATCCACTGTCAATGGGTCGCACACATTTTGTAATATAGATATAAATGTATAGATGTATACATATATACAAAATGTATATATATATATATATATATGTATATATATATAGAGAGAGAGATAGTGAGAGAGAAAGAGAGAGAGCGAGAGAGAAATGAAAATGGCATATTATATATATATATAGATAGATATTTATATATATATATATATATATTAAAGTTGGTACAAAAATAATGTCGTTTTTAGCGTTCAACTTTATATAAAAACATTATTTTTGCACCAACCTAATATATATATATATATATATGCATATATATATATATGTATATACATAACAGATATATTCATACATATATATATGCGTATACATACATATATATATATATATACATACATGTATATATACGTATATACACATGAATTACACTACTATACACATTTTAACTAATTATCCACTCTCTGTCACTATCTATACCATGGACAAAACGTCTTTCCGCTGGTCTGCTTTCCGATTGTCTATAATATTTTCGTCTTGAAATCCAACGTAAACAAGTTCTTGTGGAACGTTGTCTTAAAAAAATCAAATTATACCGAATTTCTACTCCTAACGATCAGTACATTGGCCACTCACTACCGTACACTCATTAACTCTTATGATGTATTGGCCTTCGGGCTTTGATAAGTGCTAACATTTTTGTAAAAGAAATCAAACAATAAAAAAAAATAAACATAGTAAATTGTTCAATTTTACTGCCTCCTCCCGCCTGTTATGATCTCTTTCAATAAACAAATTAAATGTTTCAGTGTCTCATACACAATTTAATTTAAATCATCTGAAGGTTCAAAAAGCGTTCTGTGCCCACGTGTGGTTCGACATGTAAATATTCCGTGCAGGAAAGCAAACGTAGAAAGTCTACGACACTTCAATCGTCTTCCCCAAAGAAATATAATAATATGACATGAATGTCATGAAGATGGTGTAGATTTTACAGTTTAAAGTGGTGCTGGCCTCCAAGGGTTCCATAAGGTAAGGATGACACTTACGAGTTCGCGACCACCTCTGTTTCCATCGACAGAAATTTAAAATTTGATAATAATTTGTTACATATATTATATATTTAAAGTTTTTAGACGATTATAAAATACAAGGACAGTGGGTGTCTTCCTTCAGGATATATATATATATATATATATATATATATATATATGTGTATGTATATACATATATATACATATATATGCAAAAATTTACATGCATATATATGTACATACACATATACATACATATATACATATCTATACATACATATATATAACTAAATATATAAACACATATACATACATATATATACATATATACACATATATATACACATATATATACATACATGCATATGCATACATACATATATATACTTACATATATACATACATATATATACATGCATATATATGCACGGATATACATACATATACACATACATATATATACACATATATATAAACATACATATATACACATACATATATACATATATATATATATACATACACATATATACGTACATGTATACATACATATATATACTTACATATATACACATACATATACACCCACATTTATATACGTACATATGTACATACATATATATATATATAGATATATATATATATATACATATATATACATATATATACGTATACATACATACATATGTATACATACATATACATACATATACATACATAATACATTTATATATACATATATATATATATATGGAGAGAGAGAACGATATATATCTATATAAAGCTATATATATATATATATATATATATATATATATATATATGTGTGTGTGTGTGTGTGTGTGTGTGTGTGTGGACTCTCCCGTCGATTTCGATATAAAAGCCAGGTACCACGAATGAGGTAGTACTGTTGCCACATCTGGGCAGGAGCTGCTAGAAGCAGCTTATCCTGTCTTGACAGAGTTCAAAATAGACTTCGTAGCTTAGTGGGGAATGCCCCTTTTACCTCCCTGCAACCTCTTTCCAATAGAACAGATGTTTAAAGCCTGTCTCTGCTTTATCGTTTTTTTCCTTGCAAGTGCTCGCCTGAGCTTGAATCTATACCCCATATCGTCCAACTATCATGAAAAACACCCGTCTTGCCAAACCCCTATCAATAATTTCCCATACTCTTTATCTGTGCCTAAATCTAAACGTAGATTCCATTAATAAAGTTTCTTTTTTGGAACTTCACACCTGTGGAACTCTCATCCGTTTGCCTGCTTTCCAGCTGATTACAATTTGTCTGCAAGTCCAATGTAAACAAGTTCTTGATGAACCAACGCCCTAAATAATCCAGTTTACAAAATTTCCACTACTTATGTATACACATTAACCAGTATCCTCGAGTGGCCCCCGGGCCTTGATAAGTGGTGACTCCTTTGTAAAAAAAAGCAAAGAAAAAGAGCTTGCACCACAACAAATTAGTTGCTCGAAAATCAACACTGCTGATTTGTTTATAGTGGTGAAGGCTTTGAGTAGAACCAACCACATTTTTGGTATTACTGCTAAGTTTTGTTGGTGCAGGGGACTGCCAAAGTACAGAGTATACAGTAGACCGCACGTTTTTACATCAGAGTTTCCTTCTCCTAGATGAATGTCTTAACGAAGAGAATTTATGCGCCCCATAGTCATATCCACATACAGTACTGTTTCGTTGTATCACAACTCATCAGTGAACCTACAACCATCGCGTTGACAGTTGGTAGCTAGCTTTTAGATGAGACAAGTCATTGTTACCGTCGGTTTCAAACCCGATGATTAGGACCGTTTTAGATACCCATATAAAGCTCTCCAATACTCATCTATATATGAGATATGGGCATCTGAAACGGTCCTAATTATCGGGTTTGAAACCGACGGTACCAATTACTTGTCTTATCTAAAAGCTTTATGTAAAAAAAAATAGAAAGATAAATGCGCTCTTATTTTCGGATTTTCCTTATAATTGAGCACTCTGCTGGGTTTCTTTTTTCCCCCAAAACAACTAATTATATATATATATATATATATATATATATATATATATATATATATATATATATATGGGTGCACACGTGCATACTAATATATACACACACACACACACACACCCACACCCACACACACACACACACACACATATATATATTTATATGCATATATATGTGTTTTTAAATATATGTATATTCATATATCGATTTATAAGCGTATACATACGGATACAATTGCTATTATATATATATATATATATATATATATATATATATATATATATATATATATATATATATATGTAAGTAAACGAGAATCTATTTAATCATCGGTTCCGGCATAAATTCTCGATTCCTAAATCCTTATTTTGCTTCAAAACCTTACACGAACACCCAAGCACAAACGTACACACACACACACACACCCACACACACACACACACACACACACACGCAACACAGACACACGTATATATATATATATATATATATATATATATATATATATATATATATATATATATTTATATATATATATAGGCGGAGACGTTAACCTTAGTGGCGTTTAAAGGTTCAACAACAAAAACTAAGTAAACAGATAAACAAGAAAAAACTAAACAGTAAATTGTCTATGGAATCATAGCGTGATGGGTTAGACCGCTGGACTGAAATACATAAAGGTCCAGGGTTCGAACCCTAACAACTGTCAAGCTGCAGTGCTGCACTGGAAAGGAGTGGGGCTCCGAAACACACGTGTCCATAGATTATTGTTTTTAAAAATGATAAATAAATAAATATGTATATATATATATGTATATGTGTGTGTGTGCTTGTGTATGGGGGTGTTTGTGTTAACGTATATTCGCATTTTTTGTTTTTTCTCGGCATAAGTATATATACAGTAGAACTCCGGGATACCGTGGCTCTAGAATACTTTTTTTTCAGGTTACGATGTGGAATACGGTCCCTGGTTACGGTATTTTCCCTGCCTTACGATGTTATTTATAATGTAGTTTGATCATATACATGCGAATTATATACTGTCTTGTATTTGTTTCCTATTTTTAATGCCGTGTCACGGAGTTCTACACTATTTTGCCACAATAATAAAAAAAAAAACATACGTTTAAAAAATTCATAGGTTAGTCTTGATAATTTTTATCTATCGGAATACTATATTCAACTTTGTTATATTTTCATATCGTTTATATTAGCCGGTATATCGTCCGACCAATGCCACGTGGATTTGTTTTCGAAAGATTTATCATTCAATTATGCTAAGGGGGCAATATATTAAAATATATTTATGACTTTTTCAACATTCTTTATCAGTGCATACACTTGCTGGAAAAAATATACGTACAAACATCTCCGTTCTTTATTCGATCCGATTCAAGAAATAATACATTAATTTTTACTTACTTGCCAACGAATATATATATATATATATATATATATATATATATAGTTATAAATATATAATATAAAGCTCAACCCCTGTGGGTGTGTCTGGTCACGAATAGGCTCCTATATGGTTGATTATTATAGAAAACTGATCACATATAATGATAGAGGATGTATCGAGACACAGGAATGGGTATGTTTGATCTGGCATAATAATAATTCATTAAAATTGTAGGGTCTGTTTACCGCGCCTGGTCCACAAAGTATGGAATTAAAAAAATTAAAAATTAAACAAAAAAACGTTTACAAGTGTTTTTGATACAGATGTACATAATAATACTTTGATAAATATGTTTTAACTTAAATAGGGATGGTATAATAAATTTGTGGGGTCTGCGTTCGCGCCTGGCCTCCACAGAATGGAAATAGGCACAAACTTTAATAAAGACTTTTCATATCTATCTGCGTAAGTATACTTTGATAATTATGTTTCAGTTTGAAGAAATATGGTATAATAAAATTATGGAGTGTTCGTTCGCGCCTGACCTCCATAGAATGGAAATATGTCACAAAGTTTGTTATTTAATATAGATCCACAGAATATTGTGATAAGTGTTTCAGTGTGAACAAGTATGGTATAATAAATTATGGGGTTTATCTATTTTATTTTTACTTTCATCATATTTTGCTTTGGTTTTGATACCCCCAAATTCGAAGCTATCTCTTTACAACCCTTCCTTTTCATAACCTATCATACTTTCATAAATCAGAGTCCATTTTCTGTAGGCTGTTTTTGAACCCAGTCAACGACGGGTTCTTTTGCTAGTATATATATATATATATATATATATATATATATATATATATATATATATATTAGTAGTAGTAGTGGGATAATTCAAATATTTTCTTCGGTTTCGAAACAACTACCGATTCTGTATAAAATCCACGATTCCAATAAAAGTACGGAAAGTAAGTCTCTAAATACTTAACTATTGCTTTGTTTTCATGTTAAATGAGCAGATGTTTTCTTAGATGTAAAAATACATTGGGGGGTATGATCCATCGATTTTAGTTTTACTAGTAATTTAAAATCAATAAATATTTATTATACTATAATTATTCTTCGTAATAGACGATTTTTATTTTTTAAAAAATTAAACAGAAAAGATAATTGAATGATTCATGTTTAAAATCGAAAAATTGGCACTAACATTCCGATACTGATTCCGATACCCCCAAATGTTTCAGTTTTTCGGATTCCTCATCCCGATTCATTGTCCCGACATTAATATATATATATATATATATATATATATATATATATATATATATATATATATATAAAAGTGCACGTGTCTGTCTGTATGTGTGTGTGTCTGTGTGCATCTGACTACATTTCCCTACGCAATAACTCTGTCAATTTTTAGTCTACAGACTCGAAATTTGATATACAGGGTACTGAGATTTGGGAAAATCGATGTGATCGGGTTTCGGCACGAGATTTTGTTGTTAAGGAGTCAAAGTTCAACGATTTGACCTTTGAGAACTCTACCAAACTCCTCCTACAATTTTGGGACTAAACACTTGAATTTATATATATATATTCCTTGAAAATGGATCTAACTTGATAAGTTGATTTGAGCTGGAAACAGTAAATTTTAAGGGGTAATAATGGGGGTCAAATTAAAAAAAATGGCTTTTTTTTCTCAGCATACACCTCAAAACACCCGGGCAACGCCGGACATCCATGCTAGTATCTATAAAAGTGAAAGTGTATGTGTGTGTGTATGTGTGTGTGTGTGTGTGTGTGTACATTTCCCTACGTAATAACTATGTCAATTTTAAGCCTACAGACTCGAAATCTGATATACAGGGTACTGAGATTTGGGAAAATATTTGTGATTGGTTTTCGGGCAGAAATTTGGCTGTTAAGGGGGTCAAATTTCAACGATATTACCTTGGAGAACTCTTCTAAACTCCTTCTATAATTTTGGGTCTAAACACTTGAAATTCTAGATATAGGTTTCTTAGACATGGATCTAACATAATAATTTGATTTGAGCCCAAAACAATAAAGGTTAAGGGGGCATAATAGAGGTCAAAGTTAAAAAAAATTATCGCTTTTTTTTTTTGCTTAACATACACTTCCAAACACCCAGTCAACGCCGGGCTGAAATGCTAGTATATATATATATTCTACAATAATTATTAAATACCTACAGATACTAGTGTATCATCCTTTCGGGAATCATCAGTGCAGGGTGTCACAATTAAATTCGAATTCTGCAACGAAGTCATGTCCGACTCCATTCGCAAGGACCAAATTGATTTCGCCAACTTCAACCGCGGGAAATATCGTTGAAATTTAAACATTTAATCATTATATGATTATCTGCCTATTCGGTCGGAGGTGAATTTATCTGTGTGTGTGGATGTGTGCGTACATTTCCTTACACAACAGCTAAACATTTGACATAAGTGGTGTTGAGATTTGAGAAAATCTTTTTAATTTATTTTTTGTGAAAAATTTGACGGTCAAGGGGTCAAAGTTCACCGAATTGATCTTTGAAACTTTACCAATCTCCTCCGCCAATTTTGGGTCTAAACACTTGAAATTTTAGATATGACTTGGACATGGATCTAACTTTATAATTTGATTTGAGCCCAAAACAATAAATGTTTAGGTGTAAAAATTGGGGTCAAAGTAAAAAAAAAAAATGACCTCTGCGGTCTCTCATAAATTACTCAGCCAAATTTTGGTCTAAACATTTGAAATTTTACATAAAGTGTATTCAGACATAGGGCAAGCTCTTTAATACATTTTTTGCCGAAAATATTTCTGCAAAGAGGTCAACGTTAAAAAAATTTTACCTTTGCGGTCTCAAGCAAGCTATTCAGCCAATTTTGTGTGTAAACTTTTAAAATTTTACATAAAGGGTCTGCAGACATGCAGCAAGCTTTTTAAACATTTTTGGCCAGGGTAAAAATGTGGCTGGCAAGAGGTCAAAGTTGAAGGAGTTGACCTTTGTAGACTTTAGCAAACTGCTCCGCAAATATTTGGGTCTAAACACTTGAAATTTTACATACAGGTTATCTGGACAGGAGTCAAACATTTATATATATATATATATATATATATATACATATATATATGTGTGTGTGTGTGTGTGTGTGCGCGCACATCATTTATGAATAGTACATAGGACCCGAGCCAAGCCAGACTGAACTGCTAGTACACTAGAAAGGAGATCCTACGTTGGTTGTGATCAATGATGTTCCAAACATCCAATACTTTTATTATCGAAATCGCTTAATTTTTTTTCAATTAAATCGATCAGTTAGCTGCTCTAGACAGGAACCAACCGCGCTGCACTGGGCACAAGTTTGACAGGTTTTCTGTCGTGATTAAATCCACAATATATTCTAGTCTAAATTGCACTGTAGAGAACCTAAAATTATTTTTATATAATGACTTGAATTAATGGTCAAAATACAAATTACAATATATAATTCGACTCAAAATCTGTATTTTGAACGGGCATCTCTCATATCAAAAGCCTACTGTTGATTTTATATGCCCGGCTCTCCTGCTTATGCGTTAAAACATTCTAAAATGCACTTGTAATACTAAGCTGTATAAAAGTGTAAACTTAGATATAAATCAGACTGTTGGTTCTTCAATTGGATTTTATCGATTATCGATTTTCTATACTTATTGGACACATTACGATAAAAAAAGAAACCTACATGAGAGCATTCCCAGATACATAAAATTCGTTTGTGTGAAATTTCATACAATTCGACCATGGCGGCTTAGAGTCCGTAATGAGCAAATTCACATATAAACACATCGACAAAATGGTCTTTTATAGTTGTAGATACCGCACACTTTGCCCACTTCAAAATAAATGTCTAACCAAAAGCGTAGTTTACCAGTTCACAATATTTGCGAAAAAAAAAAAAACCCCGAATAACAAGAAATATTACGAAGGAATGACTTCCTTAGATTTCAAAACTCGATATTATGACCACAAAGTACATTCAATAATAAAAACGAGCGTACGAAAATAACGCTAGCAAACAAATGCTGAGAACTCAAGGAATGTGGACGTTCGCCGGTAATCGAATGGAAAATAGTAAGACAAGCAAACACATGTAGAGACCTAGGCGATCCATGTAGATTATGCCTTCCTGAAAATTTTTTTATCTTATACTTTAAAGAACCCAACATCTGTTAAACTGTAGGAGAGAAATAGCGAACAACTATGTGGACAGGATAAAATTCACTCTAGGATAGCGATACAAAATAATTTTAAAACTAACATAAACAATAGAAAATAATCCAATAATAAATAAATAAACATACATATACATAAACTACATACACACACATATATGTATATATATTTTAAACTAACATAAAAACGTTACATATAATTACACGTAATAGTTAAATAAAGATGATCATCGTATAAGAGAACCGAAAAAAAAAACTAATAGGGAATTAATTAAAAACGATAAAAAATATGCACATTAGCTAGATCTTTTGTAGATGAATGCAATTCCACGACTCATAAATAACAAAGTCGTATTTTCTTTTTAAATAAATAGAAAAAAGGGGTGTTGATAAAACTATCAATACGCACAGAAAAATATAGATTTATTTTTGGGTAAAGTTCCCCCGGGTTTTCCTTTCACTTCAGTAAATAATGGTCTTTTGTTATATATATATGGCGTACTATTATCCTTATATATATATGATGTTTATGTTTATATATATATATATACATATATATATATATATATATATAAGTGATAGTGTCTGTGTGTGTCTGTGCGTCTGTGTGCATTTCCCTACGCTAAAACTCTGTCAATTTTAAGCCTACAGATTCGAAATTTGCTATACAGGGTACTGATATTTGGAAAAATCGATGTGATAGGTTTTCGACAGAAATTTGGCGATTAAGTGGTCAATATTCAACAATTTGACCTTTGAGAACTCTACCAAACTTCTCCTACAATTTTGGGACTAAACATGTGATATTTTATATATAGATTCCTTGGACATGGATCTAACTTATTAACTTTACTTGATCCCTAAACAATAAATGTTAAGAGGTCATAATAGGGGTCAAAGTTTAAAATATTGACCTTTTTTTTCTCAGCATACACTTCAAAACAACTGGGCAACGCCGGGCACCGATTGCTAGTATATATATATATATATATATATATATATATATATATATATATATGGATATAACTTTATATATAAATATACATATGCATATATATATATATATATATATATATATATATACTTCAGAAGTAGTACTATGACTTTGACTTTGTACTGTTCTCTGATTGGCCTCTATCCTCCCCCGAACTGAACCTGCTGGACTACTTCGTTTGGTCACACGTCGAGAAAATCACCAACATGACCTTCCCAAACATTAAAACCTAATCGCCGCCAACCGCCAAGTATTCGCCGAGCTCCCGCCGGTCCTTGTGGAAAAAGCGTGCTTCCAGTTCCTGACACGCATCGCGGCTGTAATTGAGGATGAAAGCGACTATATTGAATAAATGTCAGCTCTACTACATAATCAAGTTATCTGAACTGATTTTAGCAAAACATTTTTAAACCAAACCGCAGTATTGCTTCTTCAGGTCGACAAATTTATCGTTCCACTCTGTATATATTTATACATATATCTGTGTATATGTATACATATACCTGCATATATATTTATACATATACCTGTATATATATTTATACATATACCTGTATATATATTTATACATATACCTGTATATATATTTATACATATACCTGTCTATATTTATACATGTACCTGTATATATTTACACATGTACCTGTATATATTTATACATATATCTGTGTATATATTTATACATATACCTGTCTGTATTTATACATGTACCTGTATATATTTATATATATATATATATATATATCTGTGTATATATTTATACATATATCTGTGTATATATTTATACATATACCTGTCTATATTTATACATGTACCTGTATATATTTATACATGTACGTGTATATATTTGTACATATACCTGTACATATTTATATATGTACATGCATATATTCTTACAGATACCTGTATATATTTATACATATAGCTGTATATATTTATACATATACATGTATATATTTATACATGCATGTGTATATATTTGTACATATATCTGTATATATTTATATACAGGTATATGTTTATGGATATGGACATGTATGTATGTATATATGTATGTATGTAAGAGTGTATACTATGTATACAATGCATATTGATGCATGTTTACGTATATATAAAACACACACACACACATATATATATTAAACTAACATGAAAAAAAATTACACAGATTTAAAACAGGTTAAGAATCTAGATATCTACGCTAAATAGCACATACAATGGAACGGGTCAACCGGCGGTCAAATGGGCCTTGTGCCTCGTCATTGGGTGATTAGGAAGGGCGCGGTGGATACTAGAAAATTCAATAGAAGGTGCGTATATAAAAACGCGAGACAACCACAAAACTCTCGCATAATCCTGAAGGATCCTAGAGTGGATGAAACGCGGAATATTCAGTGTAGCTTAATGGCCATATATATTTTATAAATTACTATATATGAATGCCTCCCTCTTTCTCTCTCTCTCTCTCTCTCTCTCTATATATATATATATATATATATATATATATATATATATGCATGTAGTTTTTCTGAATAACTTAAATTTACATAATATATGTGTATACATACACTTAAATATATATATATATGTTTGTATGCACATATATATATGTATATGTGTATACACAAATAGAATTACAACAATAAATATAAGCTTTGTCTTTCAATTTATATCAAAATAAGCAAAACCATACTTGATAAAACAACTAAAGCAATAAAGAAAAATAAACGATAAAAAAGTTAATAAATTACAGTGTTTTTTATACTTCAATTTAAAACAAAGAATACTCTTCAAAGACATGAAGTTTTCTTAGAAGATAAACATGGTAGAAATGCATCATTAGGGTAAATTTGAAAAAACAAACTGATATAATGGACTGATCCAACACCCCTCAAATGAATGGACTGTTACGTCTATAAAAAGACAAGCAAACTCTCCTCACGTGGGAGACAGAATTTAGTACTAAGCTGTCAATGGACGCTTAGAAATGTGTGTACCTTTTTACCTGAATAAACCCTTTCTGTACAACCCCAGTAATGACTTGTTATTCATATAATCTACGATATAACAACTGGCGACGAAGAATTCGAACGAAACTCACTAAAAAACAAAGCGAAGGAAAACGCACACAAGCAGATTAACGAGCAGAAAACAAAAGAAATCCAAAGAAGGAAGAAGAAAAAAAACTTCGACAGAGCCAACATTTAATAAGTAAGTGTTTCAGTCTGTTACGGTCCTAAAAAAAAAAAAAAAAAAGAGAAATTGACATTTTGAAGCGAACATTTTTTTGAAAAGAACATTTAAAAAAAAAAGAAGTGTCCATTTCAAGTTTTATTCGGCTGGAAGTGTTTTTTTTTCTCTTCGGAAGGAAATTGTGCTTTTAATTCATTGAATTTATAGGACATGTGTGTGAATCTTTTGTTTAATTGTGTGGTTTTGTAAAAAAAAAAAAATTTTTAACATGGAGCAATTAGCGGAATTCACTAGAACTATGCAATCGGCATTGTTTGCACAACAAAAGCAAATGGAATTACTTCAGCAACCACAATTGAAGCAAAGCAAAATACTACAGAGTATTTTAACGCAGCAGAAAGACTGTCGTTTCGCTCCTGAAGGAATAGCAAATTCTTTATCCGAATTTGTATACGAGCCGACAAATGGGTTAACTTTTCCGGCATATTTTCGGAGATACGAAAATATTTTTGCTAAGAGATGTCAGTCTTGGACAGACGAAGAGAAGATTATCCTTCTTCTTCAAAAACTTGGATCCCAGGAAAATACAAAGTATACGAATTTTATCCTGCCAAAGAAACTTGAAGAGATTTCTTTTAGTGAAACAATAAAAATATTGTCAACCATTTTCAGTGAACGAGATAGTCTATTCTATACACGTTATAAATGTTTAAATATCACGAAGCAGGAGGACGAAGATGTTATTACTTATGCAGGGAAAGTGAATGCTCATTGTGAATCCTTTAAATTAAAAGACCTCAAAGAGGATATGTTTAAAACTCTAATCTTTGTGCAAGGTTAAACAGCCTCTAAAGATAAGGATATTCGTTCAAGGATATTATCCATTATGAACCAAGACACAGAAATAACGTTACAAAAAGTTACGGAAGAGTGTCAGAAACTGTTAAATTTAAAGCAGGACAATACAAGCATCGAAGGAAAAAATTTTGAAGAAAAAAATATGGAAAAAAAAAATGGAAAGGGTGATGAAATGTGCACACGAAAAATCCTGTAAGACATGTGGGGGAAAAACCACTTCACTAAAGATTGTTACTTTAAATACAAAATATGTAACAAATGTAATAAAAAAAGGCCATACATCAACGGTATGCAGGAAAGGAAAATACCGAAAAGCAGAAATAAAGACCATTGGTTCTAAATATGAGTCTAGGTGTGATAAAAGAAAATATATTGAAATTAAAATTAATGGCTGTAATGTGAACTGTCTTCTAGATACGGGAAGCGACATAAGTATAATTGACGAAGTAACTTGGGAGAAAATTGGGTTTCCAAAGTTACAAAATACAAAAAAATTGCCAGAAGTGTGTCTGGAAATAAACTAAAATTTAAGGGTGAATTTTTTACCAATGTGTCTCTAAAGGAGAATGCTGTGAAAACCAACTTATATATCGTACCGGGGAAAAATTCTAATTTGTTCGGTATAGACTTAATGATTCTTTTTAATTTATGGGGAAAATCCATAAGCTCATTTTGCAATAAAGTAAGTCTGGCGGGTTTAGAAAATTCTAAACTACCAGGAAAGTTTATTGACGAATTAAAAAAAAACTTTAAAGAGGTATTCTCTGAAGGTTTGGGTTGCTGCACGAAAACGGAGGTGAAATTTGAACTAAAGGACGAAGCTGAACCAGTTTTTAAACCCAAAAGAAAGGTTCCATATTCAGCATTAGAAACTATAGAGAAAGAATTAAAGAGACTTAAGATATTGGAGTAATAGAAAAAGTGGACTACTCTGAATGGGCTTCACCCACGGTTTACGTTAAGAAGAAAAATAATAAAATCAGGGTATGCGCGGACTTTTCGACAGGTCTAAATGATTGTCTCAAGGAGCATAACAACCCGCTTCCTACCCCTGAGGAAATTTTTTCGAAGTTAAGCGGAGGAAAAATTTTTACAAAAATTGATTTGTCTGAAGCGTATTGGCAAGTAAAAGTCCAGGAAGATTGTGCTAAGTACCTGACATTAAATACCCATAAGGAACTATTTTCACTAAAACGTTTGCCTTTTGGTTTAAAAGTAGCCCCAAATTTGTTCCAGCAAATTATGGATACAATGCTAGCAGGTTTGGATTTTGCTATGGCTTATCTAGATGACATCCTTATAAGAAGTAAAAATGTGGAAGAGCATAAGATCCACATTGGCAAAGTATTCGAGAGAATATCAAACTATGGATTGAAAGTATCTCTCGAAAAATGTAATTTTGGGATGGACAAAATTGAATATTTGGGACAAGTGATTGATCGAAATGGTAGAAAACCTAATCCTAATAGTACTGAAGCAATCAAAAACATGCCTAGACCAGAAAATATAGTGCAGCTACAGTCATTTTTGGGACTAGCAAATTATTATAATTCTTATATCCCAAATATGCATGAACTAAGAGCACCTTTAAACGAATTATTGAAAAAGAATAAAAAATGGCTCTGGACAAAAGAATGTGATGAAGCATTCCTAAAGATTAACAAATGTCTGTTATCGGATTTAGCACTAGCTTACTACGATCCGAAAAAAGAATTAATTGTAGCAGCAAATGCGAGCGAATACGGTTTAGGTGCTGTGCTACTACACAGACTCAAAGATGGATCGACTAAACCAATTATTCATGCCTCAAGGGTTTTGCTACCCGCAGAAAAAAAATTATAGTCAGATAGAAAAAGAAGGTCTGGCAATTATATACGCCATGAGGAAATTTCATTGGTTCATCCATGGAAGATTTTTTATCTTGGAAACGGACCACAAACCTTTGTTATCGATTTTTTGGTTCCAAAAAAGGAGTTCCTACTCATACGGCTAATAGGTTACAAAGATGGAGCATGATTCTGTTAAACTACAATTTTAAAATGAAACACCTAGCATCCAGCAAAATTGCACACGCAGATGGTTTGTCCAGGTTGATCCCAAATAAAACTGAATTACTTGAAGAAACTGTTATAGCTGCACTAAAAGAAGAAAATGAACTAACCGATATATTAATAAATACTGTTAGGGAACTTCCGGTAACACTTAAGGAAATAAAGAAAGCAGCAAGAACAGATGAATACATTAACAAGATAAAAAAACAAGTGGGACAAAAAGAAAAGAAGAGGAAAGAATTAACAGTTTTTCCATTTTCAAAGTGCGATGAAACTCTAATGTACGCAGATAGAGTGGTAATACCTCAAGTATTACAGAAGATAATTTTAAAAGAATTCCACATGGGACATCCTGGAATCTTCAGAATGGAAGCACGAATGAGAGCATATACGTACTGGCCTGTAATGGATCAGGACATGGAAAAAATGATAAAATTATGTAAGGGTTGACAACTAGCAGCAAAAGCGCCGCCCACTAAGACGCAACCTTGGCCTAAAACAGATATACCATGTACGCGGATCCATATAGATTACGCAGGACCTCTAAAAGGATATTATTACCTGGTAATAGTAGATAGCATGTCGAAATGGCCAGAAATGTTTAAATTCAAACATCTTACAGCGGCAAACACAATAAAGGCGTTGGACGAGGTATTTAGGCGTTTTGGCGTACCAAAAACAATTGTTAGTGATAATGGCACCATGTTCAAAGGTCAAGAATTTAAGATCTACTGTGAGTCACTGGCCATAGTGCATATCACAACACTAACTTTTAGCCCTCGATCTAACGGACAAGCTGAAAGATTTGTCGATACTTTTAAACGAGCGTTAAAAAAGAACGATAACATCGACACTGAAGAAAAAAATCTTCAGAAAATTTTAGCAGTGTACAGGATAACGCCTAATCCGAATACAAATGCAAATTTATCCCCAGCGGAAATAATGTTTGCCAGAAAAGTGCGCTCTGTGTTCGACCGGTTAATTCCGAGTAAAAAAGTAAAAAAAAAAGTGTAAAAGATAATGTACGATACAAGATATATAAGGACGGGGATAAAGTTTTTTTCAACAATTATCGGGCAGGGAAAAGTTTTTGGGAAGAAGGCATAATCTCAAAAAGAATTGGAAGAATGGTCTACATTATAAAAGGTCAGACATTTTCCCACAAAATACATATAAACCAACTCAGACCCCGATATATTGAAATAGTTAAAAACAATGAAGTACCGATGAAAGTACTGTATGACATTTTTCACATAGACCCTCCAAAAAAGGAAGCACCACTAACTGAAAATACAAGTCACTCTCCAAAATCAAAAAATTCGCAAACGCAAATTTTAAGGAGAAGTGAAAGAAAAAGAAAAAGAACTGAATTTTTTGGACAAAGTCAAAAAAGAAAAACATGGTGAAGCGAAATTCTAGGGAAGAATTTAGCTTGGGAGGAAGGTGATATAATGGACTGATCCAACACCCCTCTAATAAATGGACTGTTACGTCTATAAAAAGACAAGCAAACTCTCCTCACGTGGGAGACAGTATTTAGTACTAAGCTGTCAATGGACGCTTAGAAATGTGTGTACCTTTTTACCTAAATAAACCCTTTCTGTACAACCCCAGTAATGACTTGTTATTCATATAATCTACGATATAACACAAACAAACATTAAAATATCTATAAAAATATGAAATATATAAAATTTAAAATTTATATTAACCAGCGTTCATTTTCTGTCACTAATATTTGCTCATTGATGAAAGAACGGGACTTTGAAAGTACATGGATTAAGGATTGTTTCATTATGTTAATTTGATGGATTAATAAATATTATGATTTGATAAATTTTATTTTACCTCTCTGTATATATCTTTCTCTTCTTTCTCTGCCCCCCTCTATCTCTTTCTCTCTCTCTCTCTCTCTCTCTCTCGCTGTATATATATATATATATATATATATAATTATATATATATATATATATATATATATAATTATTTCCACAGCCCAAAGAACGCCGCAACTCACAAGAGCAATGCCAGCACACGAACCGGAAGTCTAAGACTCGAGTTTCGCCTTTATTTGGGCTCATCAGTCAGACATATCCGCAGATACCGGATGAGCCCAAATGAGATTGGAAGGCAACGTAGGCCTAGATGTAAACGGAACGGCATGGGGACTTGTGTGTTTCAAGTTCGAATCCAATTCGTTCCAATAAAACCACTTTACTTCGGATGTTGGCAACCCTCACGTTTCCAGTAATCACCGATTTTTTCTAGATAGTATATTTACTAAAAATAATCAGTTAACCAATGCCAACATTAGAAATATCGGGCAAACCAATACCAACATAAGATATAATGATGGCCTCGGATTTAGCGTTCGTTGAAAGATACTTTGGGTTCTAGCTCGAACCATAAACACACAATACAATAACTTAAGCAATTCTTTTTGACAGGTTTGAATGCTAAGTTATCCACAAAACATAAAAATCCGTACATTTCAACGTTTTCAGTTATCTTATTTCGACAATTTAAACAATAAACATTCTGGAATCTTAAGTATTCTTAGGCGAATATCCTTGATGTATTTTTTGTGTTATTTTAAGATTGAATCATGCTCTCTGTTTATATCTGTTTAATATCTTATATGTTAAACGTGAGAGTCTTCTACCCGCCAAAGTATTGTTTACTTACTTTAGAGGACAATTGTCCAAATGAAATGCCTATCGTTTAGATTGCCAGTGTAAACATAATACGTTAAATATTTTATATATGCGGTGAAATTATTTTATGTTTTTTTAATATTATTAAATAGGGAACCATTTTTATGTTGTTGGTTCCGGTCTCCGCCGGAAAATAAAGTAGTCGATTATTATTATTATTATTATTATTATTATTATTATTATTATTATGATCGTGTTTCCTATGTATTTAAGAATGTAATACAGTATAACTCCTATAATTTGAACATCCGCTTCGTTCAAATTAGAGGATGCTGTTCAAGTTTCGTGATAAAAAAATGTGCTGCAGTTAACTTTAATTTTCTAAGAATTAAGAAATAGTAAATGAAAATTTTTGCTATATTATGCTTCAGGTATATATTAAGTTGAATATACGATATATTGCAAGTAAGAATTGTTGAATATTATTACCAGGAACAAAAACATTGAAAAATAAATTAAATCTACTCTTACTTGTTAGGTATTTATTACCTAAGTTATCATCTACAGAAATCATACATTTATGTAAATACAGTTTTTTTATTTATTCATTGAATGAGTCTCATTGCAGTTTCTATTTTCATCGGGCGGTGCTATTGTATTCCGTAAGCGATCACGAAAATCTACAATTTCTTGGTTCTGTAGCTTCTTTATGATTATATCTCTTCGGAGTGACATTGCTTGCAAAACATAGTTGTCACTAAAGTAAGGACTTTTTTATAGAAATTTTATAACCGTCTCCATGGACTTTTCTGCATCATCCCATGATATTGCTTCATTAGAGTGTTCTTGGTTATTTACATTAGGGTCAAGAAAATGGGAGCTGTCGCTATTTTTATCACCATTACTGCTTCAGGACATTGATCAGTAGTTTCCTCATCTTGTTGCGCCCACATTTCAACATCATTTGCATTAAGTGATTTAAGAACAGCGTGGTTGGTCGGTAACCGTTTGGTTTCAAGAATTTTTTCTGACGAGATGTATTCTCTGATTCTTTCAGTTCAGAAGCCTTTGGCGATGGGGATAATGTGCTTGATCGAACTTGATTCCATTCACTTGCAAGAGAAAAAATATATATTTGTTTATTTATTAACCGTCTCCATAGACTTTTCCGCATCATCCCATGATATTCACCAGAGTGTTCTTGGTTATTTACGTTAGGGTCAAAGGAATGGGAGCCGTCGATATTTTCATCACCATTACTGCCTTCAGGATATTGATCAGTAGTTTCCTCATCTTGCTGCACCCTCATTTCAAAATCATTTGCATTAAGTGATTTAAGAACAGCGCGGTTGGTCGGTAACCGTTTGGTTTCAAGAATGTTTTCTAGACCCATTGTGATGGGTTGTTTTACACTATTTTAAATATAGCAATCTGAAAAAAATTTTGCAGTAAGTGTAAATTAAATATCAATAGCTAATCTACATTAATTACATAGTACCAATATTAAAATTTCTGAGCAATATCTGACTAAACCATGTAAACAGTTTTACTGCAACTCCGCATCAAATATGCTAATACAATTTCAATGACGAGACAGTTCAAGTTTAGAGAAAGTACAGGTTTAGAAGAAGTCCAAATGAGAGGAAGTCCAACTTTAAAGGAAGTTCAAATTAAAGGAGTTTTACTGTATTTATAAACAATATTTTAAGCGTGCTAACTTCATAGAATAGAATTTTGTTCTGGCAATTATGCTTTCAATTGGAAGAGGAATTTGGAATCAAAAGGCCAGTTTGGAATGTGGGAATAATAATAAATGAATTATGTGAAAACAATCAGGTTATGACGTAATAAACTAGAAAGATATTTTTCGATAAAGATGGGATGTTTTAGAGTTGAGTCAAGCCGTCGAGTATCGACCTTTGGCCAGTCCCGTCATGGAATGAGGCAATCCACTCGATTAAAGTTGTGTGGGATGAGCGTCAAGTGTAGACAGCAGTTAAATTGCAACCACAACAAAAAATGGAAGAAATCTCTCTCCCTCCCTCTCTCTCTCTCTCTCTCTCTCTCTCTCTCTATATATATATATATATATATATATATATATATATATATATATATATATAGTATTGACCACTTTGGAAGTAAATACTTAAAGTTTACGCATAAATCTATACTTTCGTATATTAATTTTATGTGAGTAAATTAAGTAGTTATATATATATATATATATATATATATATACTAGCGGGGGTACCCGGCGTTGCCCGAGTGTTTGTTTCCGGGACGGGGGGGGGAGAGTTTTAAAAAACGTTATGGTAGGTAAGTAGGAAGGATCAAACCCGGAGTCATGAGTAAAAGTAGGCAAATGAAGTGTGAAAAAAAAAAAGAAACACCTGCAACGTTAACAGTTCGGCCACCAAGAAAAGTCCATTCCAGTTGTTTAGGAAAAAAAACAACAAAAAAAAACGACTACGGTAGGTCGGCGCGAACGTGAAAATATAATGTGAATTGTCCAGCACGCTAACCACTACGCCACAGAGCACTGCAGCTTAGTTTAGTGATTTAATAAAAAAAACACTTCAAATGAAAGAACTTCACATGAAAGAACTACGAAACCAAACCGGTGTTCTCTTCTCAACTGTTCCTTGTGAACGATCCCCAAACGGTGTTAAGTGGTGGCAGGGGGACGAGGAATTTATTAGAGAGAAAATATTTTACCACTTCCATTGATTTTGTGGTTTCAATCCTGCCCAAAGCAAGCTAGAAGATTAGTTGACAAAAAATGTGGTGAGACGACTACTATGGAAGGCAGTAATTACTTAGTATATAGTTGAAAGATTCAGCATCTCTATACGGTTGACGTTAACCACCTGAAGCAGGGTAGAGGATGCGTTGACTGAAACATGGTGAAACAACAAAGACTATGAAGATGAGGATAACAGTTCAAAAATAATACAAACACTAATTATGTAGCTTCATCTCGAAGGATTAAAAAATAATTCTAAAAATAGTATATAAAACCTATTTCGTTATTTCTAGATAATAATACATCGATGCTTAACCCGAAGACATTCTTAGTGTCATAAGCTACTAAAATATGTTCAAATGCTTCAAAAGTGTTCAATTCATGTAGAGCTTTTATGTATGTATATATATATATATATATATATATATATATATATATATATATATATATATATAGTCTTATTTATAGTATTCCGAATTTTACTGGGCATATAATTGAAAATTTGAAAATTTGGTAATCGTTCATATGGCAATAAGTTTTAAGTCAAAAAGAGATGTCTTAAACTGTAAGCTACAAAATTATCATATTTCATAATTGAGCATTCATATATTGTTTTAACAAAACCAAGACATCAAGAAATATATTGATAGCAACAAATAACAATATATATATATATATATATATATATATATATATATATATATATATACATATATATATGTGTGTGTGTGTGTGTGTGTGCGTTAGAAAAATGCGATCCATCTTATTTATCGACGACGTTAATCTAATGAACCGCCCTCCGTGAGGATTGATGAGTATTAATAGTACCCCCCTCTTTTTAACCATTTCCTTTGTTTTTACAGTGAGATGTAAGTGACCCAGGGTCTCGATGAATCTCGACAATTTCCGTTTATTAGCTGTGTTCTATGTATTATCGTATGATTTTCAAGTTTGAAGACAAAACTCGTAATCTCTTCCTTTTTACGACGTAACAAAGTATTCATCAGGATATATATATATATATATATGTATATATATATATATATATATATATATATATATATATATATATATATACTAGTAAGTTATAAAAAATATATGTCGATTAAACTACACAGAATATTCCGCGTTTGATCTACGATTGAATTCATCAGGCTTATGTTTATGCCTGATAAATCATAGCGTGGATGAAACGCGGAATATTATGTGCAGCTTAATCGCCATATATATTTTATAACTCACTACTACCTAGCTCTCCCTACATACTGAGCACTGTTGATGTAAATACTTAAAGTTTACGCATAAATTTATAATTTCATATATAAATTTATATGATTAAATGAAAAAGTTATATATATATGTGTGTATATATATGTATGTATATATATATATGTGTGTGTGTGTGTATATATATATATGAGAGAGAGAGAGAGAGAGAGAGAGAGAGAGTTGGTTCAGCATCAAGCCCCGGGCGTAAATAAACACTGATAGATACTTTCTCTTGCAGCAACATCAACATGGGATCGATTGTGAAAAAGATCACGAAAGTGCTCACGCCATTAATGTATAATTTCATCTGAGGATTTCAACAAAGTTCTCCCATCCTTCCCCAGGAGTGGTTTAGTTGAAGAGGATTTCAGACCATAGGCCTGACAAAGAAAAACGCTAAATGTCTAAATATCTCTATGATCGTATGCAGTCTGTATCTTCCTGAAGAGGTCAAACACCCTTTTATTTTTATATTTGGTGCACATAACACTTAACTTCACACCATAAGTATCTCTCTTTGCGTCCGGAGCTTGATGCTGAACCAATTCTCGTGGAAACATTGGCTGCATGAAACAGATGAACTCGAACAGAGCTTCTGAGCTGGATGGCATTCCTTTGCGCTAGTCGCTGGCAAGATTTAAAAGTCATCTTCTGACACATGGACTTTCAGTGATTAAGAGAATGGCACTCGTCTGACAAAACGTCGTAATCACGTATATATATATATATATATATATATATATATATATATATATATATGTATATATATGAAAACGAATCCAATAATTATGAAAATACAGTGTTATGAATCGATCAACAGAAGTAAAAAGTAATTAATCTATAATATAAATCTCACCTGTCTGTTTAAATCTATGTATGTATGTATGTATGTATGTATGTTTCGCAAAAACTTTGGACAGAGGCGACGACTTTTCACGAAGTTGGTATCGTTTTGAAGCCGGACCATTCGGACGATAAATATCGAAACATTGGCTAAAAACATTATTTCTTTCAGCCTCATTTGCGCCCTTTTCTACAGAGAGTGGTTGCTTTTTCGCTAATATTTTCGAAAGTCATCAACTCTCTGTCGATTGGCTAGCCTAAATGTAAAATAACTTTACTTCTGATTTAGCGATGGGCGCAAGAGCTAACATGTCACGGTTTTTAACACTTTCTGTTTCTCTTTTGCGGTACGGGCTCGAGCCTGCTTACCTACTAGCATTTTTTTGCCCAACAAAAGATATATATATATATATATATATATATATATATATATATATATATATATATATATATATATATATACATACATATATATACATATATATATATATACATATATATATATACATATATATATATATATATATATATATATATATATATATATATATACACTAGCATGGGTTCCCGGCGTTGCTCGAGTGTTTGGAGGTGTGTGTTGAGCAAAAAAAAGAGTGGTAGTAGGAAGGCAGGCTCGAACCCGTACCATAAAGGAGGAAAAGAACGGAAAAACCATAGTCTTTGCTGTTACGACCACCGCCAATCCGGAAATGACGTAGGTTTAAATTAAGGCTAGACAATCGAAAAGAGGGGATTACTTTCGAAAATATCGACGAAAAAAGCGACCCCTCCCTGTAAAAAAGTGCCCAGATGAGGGTGAACAAAATTAATGTTTTTAGCCAATGTTTCGGTATTTGTCGTCTGAATGGTCGAGCTTCAAAACGATACTGATCTTCTAAAAATCCGTCGCCTCTGTCGAAAGTTTTCAGCAGACACTCAAACATACATACATAGATTTATATAATTGTAGCTGAAATTTTCGACCCAAATCAATTAAAAAGCTTGCCCTATCACTGAATACCGTTTATGTAAAATTTCAAATGTTTAGACCAGAAATTGCCTGAGTAATTTCGTAGAGACCGCAGAGTTCATTTTTGTTTAACTTAACATTTATTGTTTTGGGCTCAAATCAAGTGATTACGTTAGATCCATGTCCAAGGAACCTATATCTAAAATTTCAAGTGTTTGGACCCAAAATTGTAGAAGGAGTTTGGTAGAGTTCTCAAAAGTCAAATCGTTTAACTTTGACCTCTTATCAGCCATATTTTTGGCCGAAAACCGATCACAAAGATTTTCCCAAATCTCAGTATCCTGCATATCAAATTTCGAGCCTGTAGACTTAAAATTGACAGAGTTATTGTGTAGGGAAATGCACACAGAAAGACAGAGAGACAGACACATTCACTTTGATATATCTATATATCTATAAAAGTAAGCTTGTCTGTGTGTGTGTGTCTGCGTGTCTCTACGTACATTTCCCTACACAATAACTCTGTCAATGTTTAGTCTACAGACTCGAATTGATATACAGGGTACTGAGATTTGGGAAAATCGATGTGATCGGTTTTTGGCCAGAAATTTGGGCATTAAGGGGTCAAAGTTCAACGATTTGACCTTTGAGAACTCTACCAAATTCCTCCGACATTGTTGGGTCTATGCACTTGAAATTTTAGATATAGGCTCTTTGGACATGGATCTAACTTAATAACTTCATTTGAGCCCAAAACAATAAATTTTAAGGGATCATAATAGGGGTCAAATTAAAAAAAATTTACCTCTGCGGTCTCTTCCAAATTACTCAGACAATTTCTGATCTAAATATGTGAAATTTTACATAAAGTGTATTCAGAGATAGGGCAAGCGTTTTCATCAGTTTGGGTCGTAAATTTTTAGTTACTAATATATAAATGTGTGTGTGTATGTATGTTTGTCTGCCTTAAACTTTCAATAGAGGCGACGGATATTACCAAGATCAGTATCGTTTTAAAGTTCGACATTTCAAACGACAAATACCGAAAAATTGACTAAAAACATTAATATCTTCCCCTTCAACTAGGCACTTTTCTACAGGGATCGGGGTCACTTTTTTCGCCGATATTTTTGAAAGTTATCCTCTCCTTTAGATTGTCTAGCCTTTATTTTAATAAATGTCGCTTCCGGTTTGGCGGTGGTCGTAACAGCTTAAACGTTAGGTTTTACCCCTTTCTTTTCCTCCTTTGCGGTACGGGTTCGAGCCTGCCTTCCTACTACCAAATTTTTTTTTTTTGCTCAACATACACATCCAAACACCCGGGCAATGCTAGTATATATATATATATATATATATATATATATATATATATATATATATATATGTGTGTGTGTGTGTGTGTGTGTGTGTGTGTGTGTGTGTGTTGTTGTCGTCATCATCAGCATCATTATTGTTGTTGTTGTGACGAGCCAAGATCGTTATCACCCAAAATATCTAACAGCAAAGCATTCTAAGCGGGTAAGTTCGAAAATCAATCGCTTGCGTATTTTACGCATCCGAAAGTTAACACATCCGAAAGGTTAACACATAATACATTCTGAAAAGTTATTTTTATTCATTGGAAATTTCGAGTTTTATTTTTTACTTGCAAGGATAACTGACCTTGCCCGGGACTGAATGATGGTCAACGAATGTTTCACACGCCGATATTTTAATTGTCATCGACATCGATGAAATCGCCATTTTTCAATGAAATCGATTGAATGCCGTTGCGCCAATCATCAAACCTGTGAGCCATCGCTTTTGATGCTTAATCCACAATATATTGCACTGTTCATATTACATATAGGACGGCCCTGTACGCGAAGATTCCTTCCCGTACGTCTACTGTCTTTTCGGGTTGAGATAGGGTAAATCAGAAGAGTGCCTAACTCAATCAGTCGCAAACGGTGTTCCGTCAAATTACGTTCCTGATATTAAACATGACCCGTAATATAATATTCCATCAAGATTTTCAGTTTACCAAACTAATTACACAAATTAATTCACTAGCAGGCCGCCCGGCGTTGCTCGGTCGTAAAATACGCATAAATATATTTTTAATTAATGCAGTAACTGACGCATGCGCACGCGACTATTATGTTTTTTTCTAAACAGTTAACTTCTTGTAAAATAAAAGTACTCGAGGTGAGATCGAAACCAAAACCTAAAGACACTGAGTCAAGTACGGTAACCATCAGACCAGCTTGACACGATCGCTACAAAGTGTTTTATCGCCTACTTATTCTTAACATAAAGAAGTTGCCATGCTTCACGACCGCGCAATCATGAAACACTTAGCAAACAGATAAAAATGCTTGGACTCTCAAGTACCATTTTTTTGCAATTTTTACCCCTTTTAGTATACAGTTCTGAATGAAACCCGATTAAAAAAGTTTTTCACATGTCTGAATACCCTATATATCTAAGGTCAAGTCTGTAGACCGAAAATTCGTTGAGTATATAGGTTGGGAAGTGTCCTCACGCACACACATCCTCACGTTTATAGATGTACTAGATTTATGAAATTGGTAGGTGAACGATCAGAATAGTTAACAAATCCCCAATTCTCATGTTAGGAATAGCTTTCTAAATAACGTGATTATTTCATTACGGTTCGTAAACTACAGAATATTGTTTAGAAAGTTATTCTTAATCTAGGTAGGATTGGCTTTGTTAGCTATTCTGGACTCTCACCTGACAATTTAATAAATAAATCAATAAAAATTAGTAGAAAGCGATTCAAGCAAATACAGACTGTACTATTTCTTAGATAAGATTTTCAAGTTAAATTATTTTTTTTACTGGATTTTTTGTTTATTAAACTTTTCTTTATTACGTTTTCACCCCAAACAAAGCACAGTGCCACTTTGGTGCAGAGGGATACTATCAGGGACATAATTTGCAGGGATACTATGGAGGCAGTTGATCAGCAAGATGTCTGTTCACATTACACTTGAACTTCTGCATGTCAGTACAGTTATGGAAGCAGGAACTCGGAAAGGAATTCCAAAATCTAGCAGTTCGAGGGAAGAAACTACTAGAGTAGAAGGCTTTTTTACACCTAGGGATTTCTACTGTGTAGGGGTGGGACTTTGCTGTTTGTCGTGGATATTTACGTCAAGGGGGTACAAGAGCTTGTAGTCCCTCAAAGCATCCACCATTAAAATACTTGTAAAACAAGCAAAGGGATGCAACATTTCGTCGATGGGACAGAGGTTGAAGCTTAGATGACAGTTCAGGGCCTATCAGATTGGCGACTCTCTTTTGAACACTGTCCAGGAGCGAGAGACTAGTAGCAAATGCAATATCCCAAATGTGACAACAATACTCCATACATGGGCGAATGGTAGCCTTGTAGAGGTGCAGGATACTTTAAGGCGTAAGTATAATCCTTATCCCCGAGTGGCTTCCGGGCCTTGATAAGTGGTGATTTCCATGTAAAAAAAAACGTAACTTTCTAGCGTGGTAGAGAAAGCCCAGTGTTAGATAAAAGTACAGAAAAAATGTTTAAATCTCGTCTCTATGTTCACAATAGCTTATTAAATAATATCGTGTTTATTTGGTCACGTTTCGTTAACGGCACAAGATTATTTAGAAAGCCATTTTTAACACGGGTAGGAGAGCTTGTTAATTATTGTGTACTTTCATCGAACAGTATAAATTAATTAATTTAAAAAAAAAGAACCTCGTATAGATGTTTTCATACGAATATGGAATGTGCTATTTTTAAAATAGAATTTTCAATTTGAATTCAATTTTTACTTTATCTTTTAACAAAATCGTTAGATCATCGAAGTTAAGCAACGTCGAGCCTGGTCAGTAGTCATTTGAAAATTTCAGGTGTATGTGACCTCCGCTTATCTCGGCATTGTTTACAATCGTATTGGACTTCTTGTCACTGGACTCAAGCAGTGCTGATTCGGAAGGTGTGTGGTTAGTAATTGCGCCACCTTTGCTTTATAATGACACACGAAGATACCCTTATCCATTGTTTCTGGAACGAAGGCATCGACCGGTTTCAGTTCTGTAACATAGATGCACAAATACCAAAGCCCGATTGTTTCTGAGTCGGGTATTTTTTCTGATTTGCAACCAGTTGTATCAGAAAATTCAATATAGCTACTGTCTGTCAGTCTATTACGAATTTTCAAAACATTCGTTATGTAGAAAGTAATACCAAAATAATTACGATAGTACAGACTTGTATAGCAGTAGTAACAGTTTTTTAAGTACACGTCCATTGGGAAGTCGAACATAGTCGTTAAGACGTAAAATACAATTAACGCGGTGATATTTATTCATTCATTCGTTCGTTCATGCATTCATAAAAAAGGGCTACAGTTTATTTTTTTTCTAATGAGTCGTAGTATGCTTACCTGAATAAGAAAAACAAGAATGTATTGCTTCTTCGTATCAATTATGTCATCTTTTTTTTATATATATATATAAGCGGCTTTCACTTAATATTTTTTTCAACTGTGTACAGATTCGGTGCGTATCAAAATCACTGCATTAATTTTTTTACTCTATATTCTTAAGTCAAATCATAGCGGATGCCTCTGAAAAGTGAAATGTTTTGATTTCGATGTATAATACTAACCAAGATATATTTCAAAACTTTTAAAATCATTGGGTACAGGTTGGCCTGCTAATATATATTTCTGTGGAAATATATTTTGTTTCCTTATAATATACACCAATCCTTATTTATGAAGCTCAATGTAATTACGGAACAATATAATGAATGAATTACAAACGGCTTTTTTTTTACACAGTGATCATCACTTATCAAGGCCCGGAAGCCACTCAGGGATAAGGGTTATTGCAAGTGCATCACGTTAGTGTGGAGATTTGATAAAATGTTTACTTAAGGGGGCGGTTCATTAGAAATTTGTTAACATTGGGCTTGAACACATCCAAGTTGTAGTCCGGTGAGAAGCAGGCAGACGGAACAGAGTTCCACAGGCGTGCAGTTCTAAGAAAGAAGCTTTGTTCATGGAATCCGCGTTTTGATTTAGGCACATATATAGAGTGGGAGAAATTTTTCACAGTGGATTCAGCTAGACGCGTGTTTTTCGTGAAAGATTGACAGGGGGGACCAGAGATTGGAGTTCAGGCGATCATCTGCCATGGAAATAACGATAAAACAAGGATAGGCTCGCAATGTCTCTTCTGTGGGAGAGAAGTTGCAGAGTAGAGAAAAGGGCATCCCCCACTAAGCCACGAAGTCTATTTTGTACTCTGTCAAGGCAGGATAGGCTGTTTTTAGCAGCTCCTGCCCAGATATGGCAACAGTATTCCATCCTTGGACGTACTTGGCTTTTATATAGATAGAGATATTAAAAATTCATAATGTTGACCATCTTACAATTTATTTCTTTAATTCAGTTGACATTTACAATTCTTGGCAGTACCTGTTTCGTAGCAAAAAATCAATCACTTAATTATTATATTAATAAGTGAATTTATTTTACCCTTAACTCATCGGAAGAAATAGAAACAATCAATCTATCAAAAGGAGATATATATAATTCAGGCAATAAGAATGAAAACTTTATCAGACAAAAAAATGTAAACAAAAATCTTGTATAAATATTAATATTTATCTAGTAATCCCAACCAGATAAAAAAGCTCAATGCAATCAAAATATTAAGTAAAACTTGTCATTGGGGGAAAAAATCTAGACTGTATCGGTCGGATCAATTAGTTACCCAGATGTAAATCCAATGAAACTCCCGTGGTCAGTAAAGAGTGCTCAATGCTAGACTGAGCTTAAATATAATCTGTTTATTATATAAACATGATTGTTTACATGTGACAATACTTAATCAGACCAAAAAGAATTGAAACATATATGCACATATGTAATCAATAATGTGTGTATAATAAACAGACTATATGCTTATGTATATATATATATATTTATGTATATGTATATGTATTGATGTATGTGTATGTATATGTATAGATATATGTATATATGTATATGTATATATATGTCTATATACAATTGGTATTTAAATAATTATTGTAATAATTACATATACTCATATATGGATCTACGTAAGCATGTGTGTATGTATGCAATTCTTAATCAATTCTAGAATTAACCGGGTTGTAAAATAGCGTTTGGCGATAATAAACAGAAATGCCGCCATTGCATATTGGCACGGACTGTGGTATTTACACCGGGTCTATGTCCCCTCAAGGCACTAAAATCAATTTCACGTCTACTTTTGGAGTAATCTTCTAAACTTTTCAGCTTTGATTGCATACAGCTGGTATTTAACTTAATATACGTAAAAGTTGGGCATGTGCGCCCTTGTGTTTGCTGAAACATACCCATATATAAATATATATAAGAAGAAATTATAAGTCAATTATGCATAATTACAAGAAAATTTATTGTTTGACAAAAGATTACAGATAATTATAAAAATTTTGTTCTTAATCCATTGATTTTCAATGAATGGCTCATCTCGTCAGGAGAAATTATATATATAAATATACTGATATGGTATCAACGAATATATATATATATATATATTTATATATATATATATATATATAAATATATATATATATATATGACCATTCTTCTTGAAAAAAACCCGCATAAATCGGGCGAAACGTTGAGTATTCAGGTCCTTCCACCTCCATTTTATTTCATATATATATATATATATATATATATATATATATATATATATATATATATATATATACTGTCATTATCATATTTATTGACACGGTCCAATAAAAATCATATTTTGTTAATAAAATTTCATAAAAATGGTCAGAATCGAAGGTTATTATATTGTATTACATGTATTTTGAACTGTTCTTTCCGATGCAACACTTGGATTTAAAAAAATGAGTACTAAAAATTTCCAAACGAAATTTCTAAATTACCGTTTTCAAAATTATTTGCACGACTTATTATTTTCATCTATTACCAGTATGATTATTATTTTCATCTATTACCAGTATGATTACAATCATTTTCATGTTTGACATGGTTTCGTTACCTTTGTTGCAGCCTTATTATGCTTATTAATGTTAATTTTAAAATCTTTTAGTTTTCAGATAATTTTTAGACAGCCTTTGTTTTGAATTAATTTAAATCAAGGAATTTTCGTTATTGTTAAGACTAAGGAACACAGCAAAGACTTCAGGAAGCGTGTAATAGCATGTCATTCCAAAGAGAAAGGCTATGATAATATTTTTAAGAAGCTAAAGTTTCTCGAATCCACCGTTCGGTCCATCGTAAAGAAGTTCAAATCACAGGGTAACGTTATGAATTTGGGAGCTCGGGAAACATAAAGGCTACTGTCCGCGAGAACAGAGTAAAAAATAGTTCGACGTGTCAACCAAAACCCAAAAACCACAACTGGGGAGATTGTAGAGGAACAGAGAAACTCTGGAGTGAACGTGTCTTGCCACGCAGTTTGTAGAGTTTTGGATGCTGATTTGAAAGCATGTCACCCGAGGAAGACTCCCTTATTGAAATCTGTGCATCTGAAAGCGCCATATTGATAAAGATGCTGCCTTTTGGAAACATGTTATATCGTCCGACAAAACGAAATTTGAGTTAATCGGCCATAATAGTGTTTGCCTAAAAACACCATAACAACTGTGAAGCACGGCGGAGGCAGTTTGATGATTTGGGGATGCTTTGTTGCCACTGAACCAGGACGACTTGTTAAGGTCACAGACATCATGAAAAAGGAGGATTATTTTAAAATCTTGAATGAAAACCTGAATGACTAGAGAGTTGTCACTTAGTCGACCTTGGTGCTTCATGCAAGATAATGACGCAAAGCATTCGGCTAAACTGACTAAAAATGGCTTGAAGAAAATATCTATGTTTTGGAGTGACCATCCCAGAGCTCGGACCTCAATCCGATCGAAAATTTTTGGAGGATTTTAAAATTGAGGTGAATGGCGAGGAAGCCTAAGAATCTCGTTTAGTTGAGGATTCTTGTCAGGAGGAATGGGCTAAATTTCCTGCTGAAAAATGCTACAAGTTAATGAAAAACTATAATAAACGACTACCGTAAGTAAGTACGTCTAAAGGGCATGCAAGCGATCATCAGAATTATGGTCTCAATAAATTTTAACAAGAAAATTTAGAAATATCGTTTGTAATTTATTTATTATTCTTTTTTTTATTCGATTGTTGAGTTGGAAAGAGCAGTTAAAAATATATATTATACTTTGTGATTTCCTATGGTTTAAACCTTTGCTCAAGAGTTTTTAAGATGAAAGCAGGGTTTTATTAGAGCGTGCCAATAAAAATGATAATGACTGTCTGCCTACATATATATATATATAAATATATATATATATATGTGTGTGTGTGTGTGTGTGTGTTTGTGTGTGTGTGTGCATGGACTTATATGTAATATACGGAGTTTGTGTAATTCAGTAAATGTTCATATACCAATAGGTTTTAAGCCAAAAAAGGTTGACTTAAGGATTAAGCTACAAAATTATCACCTTTCATAATTGAGCATTAATATACTGTGTATGCAAAATCAAGACTTCAAGACAAGGTGTTGATGGCAACAAAAAGTGTATTTCATTTTATGTTACAAACTGTGGAACTGGACATTGAAACAATTGTAACATAAAAAAGTGTAAAAGTGGTGAACAAATATTTGTTTAAATAGACATGTGGCGAGATAATTTACGTTCGCCGCTCCCGTGGGTCGATCGATAGAACTGCCGACTGTCAACGTGATGGTTCTAGGTTAAATCCTCGGCTTGGGAGAGGTGCTACTCTAGTGATACTGATGAGTTGTGAGACAACGAAACAGGACTGTATGTCGATGACCACAAGGATATATAAGGATATATATACATAAGGCTATATCTATATAAGACTATATATATAAGACTATATATATAAGACTATATATAAAACTATATATATAAGACTATACATATATATATACAACTATATTTGTAAGACTATATATATATATATATATAAGAATATATATATATAAGAATATATATAAGACTATATATATATATGAGACTATATATATAAATCTATATATATAAGAATATGTATATATAAGACTATATATATATTAAATTATATATGTATTAAACTATATATATAAACTATATATATAAAATTTTATATAAAACTATATATATAAAACTATATATATAAAACTACGTATATATACATATATATAAAACTATATATATATTTATAATTATTTATATATAAAACTTTATATATATATAAAACTATATATATATATATATTAAACTATATATATATATATATTAAACTATATATATATAATAAACTATATATATATATATTAAACTATATATATATTAAACTATATATATATATAAAGCTATATATATAAAGCTATATATATAGCTATATACATAAAACTATGTATATATAAACTAAGTACATTTATATAAAACTTATATATATAACTGTATATATATAGTAGTTAATAAGTAGTTAATAAGTATATATATATATATATATATATATATATATATATCATCACGTGTCTTAGAGCAACAGCTGATGTAACCTCAATCTAGTTATTTGTTCATCAAAAATTATGTTTACATCTATTTTCTATTTTTACATTCCTTTGTAGCGATGTTATTATTATTTCCTGTCAATCACTTTTTCCAATCTAATTGTTAATTTTTCTAATCATAATTGATCCAGCAACCCGCTGTTGCTCGAATCAAATAATAATAATAATAATAATAACAATAATAATAATAATAACAATAATAATAATAATAATAATAATAATAATAATAATAATGTTTTGGCCCTGCTTGCCACAGTTAACAGATACTACGCTATGATCACAGCCAAACGGAAAAAAACATTGCATTGTCTCCTGTGGTGTATGTTGCTTCAAATACAAAAACCATATCACTGCGCGACACTCAGAAGGTTCTATTTCGTATGTTATTCAGTATAAACACGTATTACTCAGAAACAATAATTAATCGACAGCTGTAATTTGTTACATAATTCATAAACATATAAATCATTGTACATGCAAAATCTCAGCTCAATCAGACAAATGAAAGTAGGTAAGGAGCATTTCTTATTGAACGCTTTTCACGTATTTGCAACTATAATCGATCTGTTTGATCTTCTGGTTAGAATGCGTAGAATATTAACATTGGTCAATAGTATAATTTGATTTCCAAACATTTCCGGTACACATTAGATCGAAACGGCCACCCTGTTGCCTGCAACCTGATCATTTTCAAATCCAACTTACAAGGTGCCTTCAATAATTTTTCAGGCTCTTTGTACAGACATTAAAAATAGTCATACACCTTTTAAAATTCAGTATGTTATTGCTATAAATCTTATGAAATGACTGACCAATTTTTACAATTTAAAGTTCAAATAAACAGTTACAGCAGGAATTGGAATAAAGTGGAATAAGACTATAGAAAGGAGGGAGCACATTCGAGAAGAGATCACATTAGAGACGTAGAACACGTTCGAAATCACGTTAGAAATCACATTAGTGACGTGGAGCACGTACGAGATAAAGTTAGAGGCGTGTGGGACATTCGAAAAGACGATAACGCGAGGGTCGTTACAACATTGACGAAAAAATGAAGAAGTAAATGTTTCTATTCTTTGTCAAATTTGCGACTGAGGCTACAATGTTTCGGTTCCCAGATAATGTTACAAAATTACATATACTTTTCAGCACCTTATCAAAATAACATTATACAAGATGATCAACAATATCAATATAACGAATAAAAATTATAGATGGTTACGTGCGAAGAGGCTGCGTTTGAGATACGCAGGGTCGAGGCTAAAAAGTTAAATTTCAAACAATCAAATGTCAAAATTCGTCAGCTGTCTCTTACTTTTGATATCCGCACAAGATAGTCTAACTGGTGGTTTGGCTTCGGTGAAAAAGACAAACCTTGAAAAGATCAGCTTTTGAATAAGGCGTAAACCCAAGTAGTTAGCAAGACAAAAACGAAGAACACAAGAGGAAATCGTAAATTTTATTTCTGTTTAAATTTATGAAGTCAAGCTTGCTTTACTTATTTGCTTCTATGTGCGTCTTATAAAAGCTTTCTTAGACGTCGGTTTAAATGCGCAGGTTTCAAGCCAGAAGAACGCCGTAAGCGTGTGCCATTGATCTGAGTATTTAGATCATCCGATTGGCGTATTTCTTGCAAACACTAATCTCATTAGAGCTATGGATTAAAAAGGAAATTGGTATTCTTCTAAATTATCTAAAAAACTAGGTTGTTTTTGTTTTCACTTTTCTATTCATTTTCTGATAACGCGATAGATAAAGCTTCTCCATTTTTTCTGATTTCGACATTTTAGTTTAATCAAACAAGTGAATTTTGTGCTCTTCAAGCTTGTGTCAACCTATTCCGAATTCGACGAGGGCACATAAATTTTAATCAATATCTCATCCTGAAGCCGCATTTGTGTTATCGACTGACAGATCTACGTATGACATGTACAGTGGGGGTCAAAAGAGTTTGCAGACCTATTTTTCTCAATTGCTTTACTTTTCAGTTTGGATTCTTTCATCATTTGCTGGTTGCCATTCTGGTTCGTTCTATTACTACATTTTACGATAAAAACCAGAATTTAATTATAGTTCGACATTTTCCACTTTTCAGGTGAGCAAAAAGTTTATGCAGGTAATCTTAATTTATTGATAATGGCTAAAGAAAAGATGTTGACAGATAGGGAGAAGGGTGAAATTGTTATATTTCTTGCTGCAAAGAAGTCTACATTGGAAATTGTGAAAATTTTGAAACGAGAACATCGAACTGTGAAACGTTTCGTTATTGACGGCAAAGATGGAAGAAAAAAGCATAAAAGTGGCAGACCAAATGTGACTTCACCACGAGATATTAGAAAAATCAAGAGGAGTTTGCTAGCAAACCCACACAGCACAAGCAAAGCTATTTTCGACCATGCAGGAGTGTCTGGCATCTCTAAAAGGACCCGAAATCGGATTTTTAAACAGATGGCCGACCAGAGAACACAGACATAATTTCCTCCTTTGAGTAATATAAACTGTCAGAAGTGACTAGCATGGGCCACTAAATATTTGAAAACCGATTTTCAAAATGTTCTCTGAACTGACGAGGCCAGGCAAACCCTTGACGGCCCCGATGGTTGGGCCAAGGGATGGCTTCTTAAAGGCAATGGCCCACGCTTGCGATTCAGACGTCAGCAGGGAGGATGAGGAGTGATGATTTGGGCTGGTATTATTGGAAGTGAGATTGTTGGTCATTTTCTTGTCCCTGACTGTGTCAAAATGAATTCTGTGAACTACTGCAAGTTTTTGGAAGCAAATCTTTGCCCTGTTTGAATTCACAAAATGATGCTCTCAACCAGAATCTTATTATCCAACAAGACAATGCCCCAAGCAATGCTTCTCGGTTCACAAAAGCTTGACTTTCAGACAAGGGGATCTCTGGTGAATGTGTGATGGACTGGCCACCTCAGAGCCCGGATTTGAATCCGATAGAGAACCTCTGGTCGATTTTGAAGAGGAAAGTTTACGAAAACGGGCATCAATTTCATAGTAAAAAACATTTGGGAGAGAATCAAGAAGGTATCTTCTGAAATCACACCTCAGCAAGTGCATACATTAACATCCTCTGTTGAATAGAAGCTGATTGATTTGATTAAAAATGGAGGAAAACGAATAAATGGTTAAATAGTTTCATAAATTTGTATTGTTCTGTTGTTATTTGCGTAATAACTGTTGTTTTCTTGTAATATGTTATCAATATATGGTACTATAATCAGGATGACACAATTTTTCGAATTATATCATGCTTAAAAATTGTATTTATTGCGGATAAATGAGTGCTTGCAAACTCTGTTGGCCCATATTCCTTCCTGAAATCATTTAAAGATCCATACCCCCCACCAGAATATAATTATTTGGTTTCCGTTTCCATGAATTTACTTCATATATTTGCATATCAAACAATGAGTAACATAGTTATTATATTGGAAAATATTGAAGCATAAATTTATCAATTTATACAATTTGCACACACTTTTGTACCCCCACTGTATACAGGGATATTTTGGTACTTGTGCAGAATGTGAACCAGACGTAACTAATCTCCCAGTTGGTTTTGCTGGAAGCATGACGTCATATTCTCGAGTTTGACTGTAATTCAACATAAGACGCCGATTAGCCAATGAATGCTCACCAAAGACGCAGACTATATATGTGGAAAATATTGGAAGAAAAAAAAACTTTAAATTAAGTAAAAATAAATTGTTACACGAATAAAATAGAAATTGTGACGGTAGTTCGTTGTTTCTTTCTGATTTCCGTTATATTTATTCCTGAGTAACATTCAATTCAGAGTGATACTCTTCTATAATTTGCGAATTACTTAAGGCTTCCACCAAAGACTGGAGCAGTCTATTACCGTTGATTAAATTTTAAAAAAACGTTTCAAACTCTATGTGGATTCCGGAGTTCAATAAAAATATTCCCGAGTTCGACATCTGGAGAAGGTCGCGGGTTTCATCGACTTAATTATATTTAAATGTTTCCTTCAGTATTTTCCTTGAGTAGCGTTGTTACGCTTTGATAATCGGCGACACTTTGCCAGCAGACCCTCTTCTCTTGGTCCCAACAGTTATGTTAGCTTGATCAAGCCCATCTCCGGAACGACACGAGGGAAACATCCCCTGTCAGTGCATAATTAATCTTCCTATTTCGACTTCATTCTTTTTTTTTAATCTCACACAGTTTTATTTCTTCATAGTGTATTTAAACAGAAAATCCAATTTTAATACAATTAATCTGTACCCCTATGAACGTTAATGAGAATACGGAAGCTAGATACGCCCCCCCCCAACTCATCGATTTTCTTTCGATATTCCCTAACACATTCCTATCAAGACGCTTTAAGTGCTCACAGCCTGTGAGTGGAAAGACGCTTTCCGGCGCCCCCATGCGGTATGTTCAAACGGGCCCTGTCCAACCACACTTACCCCAACCATGCATAAGATCGGTCAACCCCAAACACCACTTCATTTACATCCCAAAGTTCAACTTAAATGCCCCAATTTTATTTAAATTTAATTCTTTATTTGCTATGCTCAAAATTCGTTTTTATTTCATTCTCAAATCTCGATTTTAAATGTCCGAAAATTCATTGAATTAATTCTCAAATTGCTCTCGGTGCGAACGTTACCCGCCAACGATATATTTGCGGCGAAAATTCTATCTAAAGAAATTGTTCGACATATTCAAGTACCACTGATTCAACGAATTCCCCCAGAACACACCCACATGGAATTTTTATAAAACATTTTAGTTTAGTTTGCTTCCTTCCAAAGTAATTTTTTTATTACTAAAATCAACCTTCTTAAAAGATAAAAGGAAATTCGTTTTTGTTTTCCATTTTAAGAATTAATTTAATTTTTCGGATAAATAAACTTACTTACTCTCGGCTAGCTAGTATGAATTTTGATATGGATAGCTGATATGTAAGATTCTAAATAAAGTACACAAACACTGTCAGATGACAAAGGACGTCATGTTATTCGTACTGTGGAAACAAGTTTTAGAATCCGTTTCATCGTGGAAGCCGTACGAAGTGGACATCGCCAATGATGTAGACGCCTTTGATAATAAGGTGCAAAATGGTACTTCGATGTCTCTGTCTGTGCGTCATTCTTTTTAGTTAAGTTAAAGTAACATTAATCTATCTCTCCCGAGTCAATAAAATCTATATGAAAACTCTTTACAGTTATTCATGCGTAAACAGAAGCTTATGCGTATACAACTAGATCAAGGTGCAAAATCTGTTCTCATTTACTGAATCAGAGATCCTTCCAGACTGAGGAAAAACATTTTCCTAAAAAAAAAAAAAAAATTAATTTTTCAAAAATACTCACTTACTCTCGGGCAAATTCAACTAAATCAAGGTGCAAAATCTGTTCTGGTTTCCTGAAGTAGAGATCCTACAAGACTGAAGAATTTATTTTCTATTCTTTTCTACTCACACCCAAGGGGCAAGATCCCTGTCAACAGCCACTAACGTTTGACCGCTACTCATAGTGGTCGTTTAGTAATTAAACCCGATGTCCTGTTTCCTGGTTACTCAGGGTCTTTATCCTGGTTACACGGCAACCAAAGTGTGAAGCGATCCTTTCCCGTAAGACCGTTCTCGTAAGACCTCGGTTATGGAGCAAAAGTGTGACCCATCCTTTGCAGGTCAACAAGTGTGGCAGGACACCTCAGCGATTTGCTTGGTCTTAATTTCGCAATCGGGTTGATATGTCGTCGCTTCGTCGATCTGTCGCACTAGAAGGAGAGCAATTCCATGCACACAAAAGGAAAAACATAACTTGGGGAGCCCAATCGCCCCTGGGACTGTGACGTCACAAGACTCCGGAGTTCAATAGAAATATTCCCGAGTTCAACATCTGAAGAAGGTCGCGGGTTTTATTGATTATATTTGAATGTTTCCTTCAGTATTTTCCTTGAGCAGCGTTGATAATCAGCGACACTCGGCAGAAATTGGTGGTTAACGTCATGTTCCGAGCAGTAGCGAGCGCCTAGTTGGTTACATCTGGTTCAAATTCTGCACAAGTACCGATTCTTTAAGTAGGGAGTTGAGCAGCGAGACGCATATGACCATCGCATTTTAGTACAGTTATGGAAGTAAAAACAGGGTGGGGGATTCCAAACTCTAGCAGTTCGACGAAAAATCTTTCTGGAATCTGAGGATCTTTACAGTGAAAAGGACGAAATTTTGCTTCTTTTCTGGTTAATCGGACTATATGCGCCTTCAAATAAAAAGAGATGCGAGTTCTGATATGATTAAATAGTTATCATCGAACGTCCACGGCGTTTAGGTTAGCTAGTATGAATTTTGATATGGATAGCTGATATGTAAGATTCTAAATAAAATACACAAATACTGACAAATGACAAAGGACATCATGTTATTCGTATTGTGGAAACAATTTTAGAATCCGTTTCATCGTGGAAGCCGTACGAAGTGGACATCGCCAATGATGTAGACGCCTTTGATGATAAATGTGCAAAATGTTACTTCGATGTCTCTGTCTGTGCGTCATTCTTTTTAGTTAAGTTAAAGTAACATTAATCTATCTCTCCCGAGTCAATAAAATCTATATGAAAACTCTTTGCAGTTATTCATGCGTAAACACAAGTTTATGCGTATACAACGTTCTGGGACAAAAAAAGCGACTATAAAAATGATGAGAAAAATGAGTATGTATTAGAGATATTTAATTTGTTATTGAAAAATGTTACAACTTGTTTTGGAACGAAGATCCAGGTGGATAAACCTCATATATCTTCAAACAGTTTGTCTTTTTTTAAATTATGAAAGAATTTAGTTCCAGACGATATTCAATAAGTCCGGAAATATGGCATAAAGAGCGCGTACAGGAGCATTATACAAAAAAATGCTTATGAGATTACAGGCACGTATGACACAGAATTGAAACGCAAAACCAACCGTGGATAAACTATCGAGAGAACATAATATTGATTCAATATAAGACAATCCGATACCTAAAAAATCCAAATAGTTTGGATAAAAAGTTTTATCGCCCACATTGTAACTTAAATTTTTATTTTTCGAATACTTTTCACATAATTTTTTATTTTTTTCTCAAGGTTCTCTTCAAGTGATCAACGGACCTTTCAGCCTGGCCATTAGATATTGGGTTATAAGTCGAAATCATAATATGTTCAATTTCCAATGATATGGATTTTTTTAGGTATCATCTTAAATCTAGCATAGGATTAATACTTCCAAAATTCATACGAGATTTCTTCTCAAAGACTCGTGGTGCACCGAATAAAGTCCTAAGTAACATTCAATCTTCTTCAATTTCCGAATTACTTAAGGCTTCCATCAAAAACTGAAGCCGTCTATTCCCATGGATTAATTAAAATAAATAAATAAATAAATAAATAAAAAGTTCCGTTCGAAATTCCGTGCATACTCCCCAGTTCAAGAGAAATATTCCTGAGTTCGACATCTGAAGAAGGTCGCCGGTTACATTGACGGAAACGTTCAGTATTAATAACATTCAAGTTGAGAACAGTAGTTCGAATTATTTCAATAATTTATCAATCCTTATCTAAAAAAATATAGAAACATAATACGCCAATTTGTTTTGATATCGAATGATTGATATCTGCAGAATTGGTTTCCGCTAGAAAATGGTCCGCCATTCGGATTCGAATGCTAAAAGATTAATGGTTTTACAATTGAACTGGAATTCGATTTATATCCGCCATATTTTCTGTTTATAATATTTGATAGCATTCTTGTTACTATAATCATTACGACGGATCATTGATTTGTCGATACTTTATTTGATTTCGATATTTGATTTCGATGATTTACTTTACAATATTCCATTTCTCTTTGAAGTTAAACAGCGTAATAAAAGCGAAAAGATCAAATTAATGAAAACTTCCGGTATGTAAACATATGCTGATTGTATACATTTGCAGCAAGAACTTGTGTGTTTACCGCCATAAAAAGGAACTACCTTTTCTTTGTACGCGTATCTTAAATCAAATGATATTTCAATCTAGAGATTAGCTTTCCATGAACATCCGATTTATGAAAGATGTTGTCATAAGAGATTGAAATTAATGGTTCCCGTCTTGAGGAGAACCTTCACTTCAAGACTGACCTTCACTTCAAACCTGAAATAAACGTCTTTCATCAAACTCGTTGCCAAGGTCGCTGGAATAATACTTGGATCATTCTAGCTCTTCAAAAGATATTACTCTTCTAACGCATACTTACGCTCGTATACGGGCCAAATACGTCATAAAATTGACACATCTGGGAAGGGTCTGCTCAGAGCTCACTTTCCTGTCTGAACAGAGTAAAAATTCTAGTAAGCAATTACCATCAAACCTCCTTCACAACTGTTTATCACAGAGGAGACATTGCTAGTCCTTCTCTACTCATTATTATTTTTGTAGCAAATCTATGCCCCCCCCCAAAACAGTCACAACAAAAAAACTTTCTATCTACAACCAGAGTCAAGAATTTCCTTCTATCTGCTTAGAACAAAGCAAAAATCCCATGATCATGGTTATTATTCGTCTGTAGAAGGCAATACCGCGGGGCTGCTTCCCAACTGACTACCACATATCCGTTTTCAGGTCCAATCTAAACAAATTCTTATTATCATACTTTCTCAAATAATAAAATTCTGCCCAAATCGTTACCATCATTACCAGTCATCATTGGGTTTTTCATACCGTCTACCGGAAACTAATTTAACCTTTTTCCGTATGTAGAGAAAATATTAAATTAACGCCACAAGTAAAAAAAAAACATAAAACAAAAAAAAATAATTATATACTTTTGCAGAATGAATTGATCTTCCTACCTCTAGAGCTCCATTAATTATTCTTTTTTGTTTCCAATAATTCTTCATCAGTTAAATACGTAATCTCAAGAATACTTCTCTGAGCGATGCAACATGGTTATAGTAAAACTTAATATCGATAAAAACTTGTCATAAAGTATCTTCGTAAGTTACCAATTTCATCCATCCCAATCATTAGTTTTAGCCCATTCATAATATTTATCATCATTCAGTTTTTATATAAAGTATTTGTGTCGAGATGCTTTTAGCTTTGATATATTCCTCTTTAGTAAAACAAATGTCTATTAATGTATATACGCATTAAAATTAAATAAGCTTGGATAAAGATCGCGAAAAAAAAACAATCTTGTAATGAATCTAAATGTGGTTTCATGAACACAGCTTATTTCCTAGAACCGTCCGCCTCTTGAACTCTGTTCCACTGGCCTGCTTTCCAGATGACTACAATATTGGTGTCTTCTAATCCAATGTGAACAAGTTCATTTTAAGCCGTTTTCTTCATTAAATTATACCCAATTTACACCATTGACTATAACTACGCCGTTTTCCTAATGGCCAACGCACAATCCTCAGTTCTTATCCTCGAGTGTCACACGGCCTTTGATAAGTGGTTACTCCTTTGTAAAAAAAGCACTTTCGGGATAAAAAAAAAAAGAGGGGCAGACAAAAAAGAAGCACAGGAAGGCAGAAAATAGAAAGTATGTCGGAAAGATCTGTTGGCGCCTTAGCAGTTCTCCAGACTACGAGACAGTAAATCTTTCACATACTGTCTCGGTAATTTTTTCCTTTACTGTTTATAGAATCGCGGATGGTAGAAAATATTTTGATATTTCGAGAGAAAACTCTCTGATCA
>NC_136514.1:77077152-77122152 GCF_053919585.1 Euprymna scolopes
TGAACACCAACCATATTGTAGTCAGCCGAAAAGCAGGAAAACGGAAGACAATTCCACAGGCATGCAGTTCTAAGAAAGAAGCTTTGTTCATGGAATCTACGTTTAGGTTTAGGAACAGATAAAGAGTGGGGAGAATTATTGATAGTGTTTTCAGCTAGACGAGTGTTTCTTGTGAAAGTTTGGCGCGGGGGGACTATAGATTGAAGCCCAGTCGAACACTTTCCATGAAAATAACGATACATCAGAGACAAACTCGCAACATCTCTTCTGTGAGATAGAGGTTGCAAGGAGGAGAAAAGGACATCTCCTACGAGGCTACGAAGTCTATTTTGAACTTTATCAAGGCAGGACAAGTCCTTTCTAGCAGCTCCTGCTCAGATGTGGCAACAGTATTCCATCCTTGGACGTACCTGGCTCTTATATAGATAGAGAATAGCATCAGCAGTGAGATATTTACCGAATCGATAGAAAGATCCCACCATTTTTCCAGCGGCCATTTTTTAGACATTTAGCATCTCGGTTGGAATGTATAAGATAGGGTACGATGCTCCATCTCCAGTTAGAAGAAAATGATAAGAAAACTAGAAAAAAAGCAATAGAGAAACAATATAGTATGTATTACGCAAGTTGTGTGGATACACTTCTTTGATTATATCCTAAAATCCTCATATTCAAATCATCGTTTTCATTAATGAAATATTCTTGATACGAGTTTTGGGCTCTCGGGTTTAATTAATGTGATCAGTTTTCTATTTCGTTAGTTCAATAGAAAAATGCTAGCTTGAAAAATAATATGGTTAAGCTTAAACATGGAAAAGTAAAGGACTAGTTGTGAAAACTGGAAAAGAAAATGACAAGATATTCTCGTAAATAAAATATAATAAATTTATAACTTAAAATATTGCGGTATTAAGAATTAAAAAAAATCAATTTATAGCATCATATAATCAATTCTTAATGCTGCAATATTATGTTTAAGCTTAACCATATTACTTTTCATGCTCGCATTTTTCTATTGTAATCCATGATTTTTCCAGGCTTCCAGTAAATTCACTTGTTCTTTGTTTAATTTCAGTCTTATTTTTTTAATTTTTTTTGCCCCCTTAAACACATATGTAATAACAATGTACAGCACTCGTCGGCTTTCAATAAAATAATCCAATTATCTCCCTTTCATTCTTTCATTCTCTCTGTTTCACTTGTTACTTTTCTTTTCGAATTAGTAGCAACAGTAGTCGCTTAAGCGACGTAGTTGTTATGGAAACCAGTCATTAAAAAGCGTCGTTCACCTCCTTACATATTTTTACGATTTTGAACACCAGAAAATTCATCATAACTTTTGTTTTACTGAATGTAAACTGCACATCTTTTTTCACGATATAGCTAAGAAGGTGATCTATAAACTGTAATACTTGTTTTTAATCTATTCGAAAAATGAGTGAGCGGTGAAGCTTTAAAGCAGTTCTAAATGACTACATTTGTCACTTAATTATATATTCAAATACTACGTGTTTGAATGATTAATATACAACCAAAGCTTTAATGTCTGTAATAGATATGAAACGTGAAGTATATTTTTCTTTTCCCCTTCATTACCGACTGACTTTGACGTTTCTCTTCGTCGCTCTTTTTCGCTTGTTTTTATGCAGAAAGTTGACACAAGGAGACGTTCTCTGAGTTTTCAAGCTTTTATTGAAGAAAATCGACTAAGGAGAAGGAGAGAGACGGACTAAATAACAAAATAATGATTTCCTTTATTATATAACTTACCAATTAAATAAATGAGTGACGCAGTCGAACAGAGGCATCGGTAACATTCGCTGAGATTATCAGTTTTCTATATCATCAGCGTGTTTCACCCGCATATCTTCCCAGAAATAATGGATCTGAGTACCTTTGTTTTTCTTGTTCGACAACATAACGTCATATCATCGTTCGACTCTTATTTGACCTTTTGTTCCTGCCTTGCTATTCATCTTTCATTAAAATTTAAGAAAGTCATTGTTGTACAGGTCTCGGTTATTATGACATGTACTAAAAGTGACACTTGTCAAAACTTACACTAGCTGATTAATCGCTACTTATTTGAGTAGGATCTCTGATATGTAAAATTATATCTTAGTTCCCTAATTTTGTCTGGAAGTCCTCACATAGCATGAGAGCTGTTTCTGAAAAAGCGAGAAGAAGTGCTGTTTTCTGCGCCGTAATCAATCCATCTTACACTAGACATTAGCTAGTTTTTGACTTTGAAGTGGTATTCTTAGTTTTTTACATTAAATGGATTTATACCTTGGCTGGATCGATTTCCATTAATATTATCATTTAATTAACGTTGTTATCCATCGAATATACTACTTTCATATTCAGCTAAATCCTTGACGGGCTCTCAATCATAATTGTTATCACTCACTTGGGATTCTCACACAGGTTATCATCAGTAATTCGTATTTGCTTCAAGATTACGAGAACTCTTCATTTCTACGATAGCCATTGAAAATAACTTTGCGTTATCGCAACGGTTGTTTGCCATTGAATTCTCGCTGGCAACGACCATTAGTCTACATTAAAATTAAGGTTGCAACAAATCTCCCCGTCTTCCGGTCTTGTTCGCACTCATCCAGTAGAGGCCTGGGTAGTGATTTCACTCTTTGGTCTTTCAATCCTCCTTGACCTTTTGACTATGTGGTGTTGTATCAACCGATGCCGGCACTAGAATTAATTGGGGGGGGGGGTTAACGTAGTATTAAGGAATTTTGCAGTTTCAGTTTTCTTTGTTAGATATTTGTTTTACGTCAGTTGCATTTTCTATGTGATCAGTTAGTGTTTCTCATTAATGTAGACTAAATTACGCATTCGAGGGTTTTTCTTACAATGTCAGATGTTTTCATGCCCGTTTCATAGTCTCATTTTTCCTCTGGATTCCGATTTCACCTGGTCTATTTTTTGCGACTCTGCGTTTACAATAATCGGTATAATATTGATTTTCTTCAGGTTCCATATTCTTGTCAGTAAATATTCTGTTTCTTCATTCTCATTATATTTTGTACTCACTAGGAGTTCTTACAGATGCGATCATCAGACAATACTCACTTATAACAACTCTAGATTACATCACGTTTTCCCAGATTTCTAGTACTCTTCATCTCTCTGCAAATGAATTGATTTCTCGCTGGCACTGAAAATTGATTTTTACTCGAATTTGGATAGCAATAAACGTCCCCAACGTCCAAGTCCTTATCGCATTGAGTAGTGCTTTCTCACTTCTGTCTTTCAATTATTATTATTTGTACTCTCTAGGAGTTCTCACACATGACAAAAATCTGATATTAAACACTGATAATAACCGATAATATTCCCTGAACTCTAACTGACGACATTTCCCCTCAGGTTTCAGTACTCTGCACATATTTCGATAACTTTGCAAAAGACTTACTATTCTATATTCCTCCTATTGATTTTGATTTTCGCCGGCAAAGAACTTGGATATCAACAATTTTCCCCAGCGTCCTATCGCCCGTCGTACTTATTTCGTGGATCTATGGTTGTGCTTTCCCTCCTCGATCTTATCCTTGACACTTCGCGCGTATATCTTTTTTTGGGGGGGGGGCGTCGTAATCGTTTATAAGATTTCTTGTTTCCTTTTGGGTTCCTGTGGTCTTACATGGACATTTTTGTTTTAATTTTGCTGTAGTTTATATGTGGCTGGTTAGTGTTTGGAATTCATGCGGGGTATTTAGTATTCTAGGATTTTCTTTTAGTTTAAGTGTAATCGTCTGCGGTATAGTCCCGGACTGTGTTTTGATTTCGATTTCTTCTAGTATTTTTTCCATATTTTTCGGGATTTGTATAACTGCTAAAACTATTTATATTATATTGACTTTCATATTATTATTATTATTATTATTATTATTATTATTATTATTATTATTATTATTATTTGGATCATTTAGATTATTTGAATTCGTTGGACTACTGTCCTCATCTTGAGTGTTATTTTTACAACGTTTCGATCGATGTAACCTCCGATCCTATTCAGGTGTTTCTTGTCGAACTTCGAATTTGCACGAAATTTCGAAAGGAACTCTTTATTTTCTTTACGGATATAGGATGCCCTCGTCCCGTCCACCAAGACTGGATACAGATCTTAAATAATTCGCAATTGTATTTTTGGGTCGTCAATACCATGAATTCAACCTTAAATTGATTATCTTTTTTAGAATTGATTTTTTCCCCAAGCACTCTTACCACTGCGCCACCTTACCTTGCGTCTAGTTGTAGTACACGTTTTGGGAGCCTTAAACCTATTTTATTTCTAGTTGTAAATATTATTCATAACAAATTATTATTACTATATATAACTATGTATATTACTGTATATTTATATATTAGTATTGTTTTTAATTATTACTGCATATATTATCTATTATTTATAATTATCGTGTTAAATTCTAATTGATTGTCGCGCAGCATATGTGTGAAAATGACACTCAAGATGAAAACAGTAGTCCGCAGAATACAAATAATATGAATAACCAATCCTCATCTACAAAATTCAGAACCGTATTATTATTATTATTATTATTATTATTAGTATTATTATTATTATTATTATTATTATTATTATTATTAATATTATTATTATTATTATTATTATTATTATTATTATTATTATTATTATTGGCGGCTCACAAGGAGCTTTCACACAGGTCATCAAAGATCTGTCCTTGATAACAACCAGTAGTGTTCCCTGGAAGCCGAGTGACAACAAGTCTCCCCAGGTGCCCAGTACTACTTATTTCCATAACATTTGCAAATGACTTTGCATTATCGCAACGGCCGCTTACCATTGATTTCTCACTAGCAGCGGCCATTGGTCTTCACTGGAATTTGAGCGGCAATAAGCCTCCCCAAGATCCCAGTTCGCTTAACACTTGTCAAGCGGGGATCTGATCAGTGCTCTCTTCTTCCTCGGTCTTTCGTTCCTCCTTGACTACTCGGTCTCACTCTTTTTATTTGGGGGGTGATATAGTTATGAGGTAGAGAACTTATAGATATGCCGCTTGTTATTATTATTATTATTATTATTATTATTAGTAGTAGTAGTAGTAGTAGTAGTAGTAGTAGTAGTAGTATTGATACTATTATTGGTTCACAACGAGCTTTCACACAGGTCATCAAAGATATCTCATTGAAAACAACCTGTGGTGTTCCCTGGAAGCTAAGTGACAACAATTTTCAGTACTCTCCATCTCTTTTGATAACATTTGCAAATGAATTTGCGTTATTATCTATATGTTAGTACGATTGCGTGTGTGTTCTTTTATGAGTCACGCTTACATCCGGGTCGTTTAATTGTTATGTTCTTCTATTTTTTGTCATAAATGATTTTACCAAGAATTATTCATATGTTTTGGTTTCAGTTTCAACTATATGTGATGCCACTTAAATCCTCTGTTTTTTTATAAATAATTTTATACAAGAATTCATCATAAGTTTTGTTTTCGGTTTCAATTATGACTGAAGGAACTCGTTATATATATATATATATATATATATATATATATATATATATATATATATATATATATCATGAGTTTTTATTTAGATTTCAATTCAAGCTAATGCACCCAAGTCACATAGATATATTTTATATTTTTTGAAATCGCAACTTTATAACATATAAAAATCGATAGAACATTAACTCTATAATAATATATACAAAATCTGCAAGAATTTAAATATCATATTTAAGGGCACTTTACAACCGGGCTTTACCGGCGTCCCTGTTAGCTTAGATAAATACTCAAGAAAAAAGCTACAATAATATCAGAGCGTCTCCATTTACTATTGATATTAACAGAATGCCAACATCAATATATTACATATAAATGAGTCCCCTGTGGAATTTCTACAAGTCCCGCTAGTTATTATTATTATTATTATTATTATTATTATTAAATGTTCACATTGAATTGATTATGACATTGTGAAAAGCGGAGGAACACGTGTTCGTTTAAGGAAGGAAAGAAAAGCTGCCCGATCCTTTACTTCGTGATTTGAATTGAGACGCTGATGTCAGCAGCTTTACCGATTGAAACGATTCCCGAAAGGATGCGGTGTCCGTCCCTCCCCCGAGGAACAATGTCAGGTGCTTTGGCATGGATTTATGGCCGGGTTTATTTTTAAAAGGATTGAAGGACACGTCAAGTTGTGAATGGAGAATAATATGGAAGCAGGGAGAAGGAAATTAAAGGCGGGAATAGGAAGAAAATGAAATACGGTAATAAAAAGGGATTACATCAAATTAGGTGAGGATTGTTCGAAAACTCTTTCGTAAATTCCTTTAACTACATTCAAATCGATCCTATTATAATATTTTGATATTTCTTTTTCACGCTTTTAATTTCCTTCCCCGAGTCTTCATACGATTCTATTAGAATTTAGAAATTTATAAAAATAAGAATGAAGAACAAATGGAGAAATAAAGGTTGGACAAAAAGGCAGAAGTAAAAGCCAAGGGAAAATGCATAGCAAAAATAGTGAATAATAAATAAAATAGGAAAGATGAAAAATGAACAAATTGTAAAATAAATGCAAGGTTAACACCAAATATAACTAAAATAACACACAGAAAGGAAAATATGAATGGAATTAGAAGAGATTAAAATGATGATGACTAAGAATTAACGAACCTAAGGAAGATTTATAAGTGACGGAAAGGTCAACGAGATAAATTAGCATCATGTATATATATATATAATGATTGCTTTATCTGTCCAGATGATCGCCGTCACATTGTAGTAGTTCTCCCAATCTTGTCGTCCATGCAATCTCAGATGATTCTGCACTCCCGCCGCAGATTTGCACATCTTGAAGAAGATGTGACATACCAATTGAGCAATTTACATCAAGTTGACTTCCTCTGGACGTTGAAGGGTATTCCTATGAACAATCACATGTCTCCTCAGGCCAGCAGTAGACTTGCAAACTTTGCTGCATGTTAAACAGATCGTTTGGTTCGGACTAATAGGTGCAAAGTTGACCTGAACAGGAGTTTTGTGCGACTTAAGGTGGTTGACATAGCCAGCTTTTGACAAAAGCAATCGTTCACAAGCGTGGCATTTCCAGCTCTATGTGTCATGGTTAAGACCGTCAATCAAACCCTTGCGAAGCTCTCAATTTAGATTGCTGTGGGTCTGATTTCTTTTCTCTAGAGCATCACAGCTTTCACGTGCAAGCTTTCGCCACTTCGGACTTTGCAGAGAGAGTTTTTCCCATGTGTCGATGGCGATTTGTAAAACTTTCAAATTACTCTTTGTAGAGTTGGTGAACCTCTTCCTAGGCTTGTGTTGAGGGCGCTTGCCATTTTCTAGCTCCCCGTAAAAAATATTTTGGCCGTCTACAATCTTTCATTCGAACCAAGTGGCACACCTCACGCATGTGAGATCTAATTATAATATATACATATATATATATATATATATATATATATATATATATATATATATACACATATATATATATATATATATATATACATATAGGCTTTCTTCAGTCTTGACAGACTATGTATACCCACTGTAAGGGGGGCCCACGCGCGAAATTTTTGTGGCAAGAGTTGCGCAATCTCCAACCACATCTTGTTGAATGCTAGTGACAAATGGAGGTTCACGACTACTGGAAACAATTCCGAGGTAAGCAGAAAGCACATACAGCGCCTAACCTTCCCAAGGGGTCACCCATTTGGTACTGGCTAGGCTTAACTTCGGTGGTCTGACAGGAACCAATGTGTAAACGTGAATGTGCTGCACAAATATTATATATATATACAATTTTTCTCGTTGATCATCAGCCCCTTTAAGAACCTCGTTCCTTGTCGTTAAGCACTTTTAGTTGAAATAAAGTCGGTCAATTTAGCTCATATTCGGAGATCAACATATAATTATTAAGCCCCTCTGACAGACGTTAAAAAACATTTAAAACAAATAAATGTTTTAATTTCAACAGTATTTCTCGCGGTTAACGGTGGCTGAATAGATTTAGCCCTTGCTTATAGAGTCAGAGATGTCGTCTGTTGCCGGGTTCTAACGTATGTACCGGTGTTAATCGTGACACCCTTCATTGATGATTACCTTAAGGACGAAACACTAGTGTCTGTAAGTAATGTGAGCAAGGCCTAAAGGTTAAGCAATAAAAGTGGAGTTTTGTATGTCTTGGTTTCGATTTCAGCTGATGACACCCAAGTCATATATTTTTTAAAACTTTAATTAAACTTCTATATATTAGACTCACTATTATAGTCGATAGATAATTCTTTACATGATAATAAAAACGTAATCTGCATGAATTAAACTATCATATTTAAGCGTATCTTATGGCCTGGCAACGCCGGACGGTCTGCAAGTGTATATGTTTATCGCTTGTTATGATTCGACAACAAGGAAAAATATTTATTTCATGCTAAGTGTATATTAATCGTAAAATTCTCTAAACACCTTATCAGAGCCAAATATGTGCAAATCAAAAAAAAAAAATAGTAGGAGAATACTGTTTTCTGTTGATAAAAGTTAATGTACTTAAGAATATAAATAACCAAAATTATTACGTCAACCAAAATTATCACTAATAACTCCTCTCCTGCGACTGAACTACTTGGTAGGACAGACTTAGTATATGAGTTCAAATGCCCTATATGAGACTGGGTCTCTGACAATAAAAGTGAAAGCATATATATATATATATATATATATATATATATATATATATATATATATATATATATATAGGTTTAACTACCGCCACTTTTTCGAAGAGATTCACCATGCATTGCTCTGAAAACAGCGCTATATTTAACCACTTAACTAACTAAAATCCATGTCCTTAGTCCAAATTTAGGAACATTTTAGTTCATAACACATCTATACTTGAACACACCAATAATTTACTGAAACGTGAAATACTGAAAGCATTACTAATAAAATCTAAAAAAAGCAACTATTAATAAAATCCACTTTAGCAATGTTAACAACATCCTGAAGTGTTTATATAGTGATTTATTTTAATAGCTTTGCAAACATTTCAGAATGCTATTATTTTTAACCAATGGACAAAAAAGGATAAATAATTAACCAATGGAGTAAAAAATATAAATTGTTCAAAACCAGTTAGATTTATTAATCACTGACGATGAATTCTAAAGGACTGGAGAGTACTCGAACTTACGATAAATATGGTGATTGCATCAGCCATTCCACGCCAGAAGTTAAGACTGTTATTCGGAAGTTGGAAGGAATCGAAAATAGAATTAATAGACAAAAAAACATCTATTTTATTTAATTACATATGCTATAGACAAAAAAAAATGCTGCCTAAACATACACACACACACACACACACACACACAAAGATATATATATATATATATATATATATATATATATATATATATACATGGTCTGATATTACGATATTTAAAAAATGAATGTTAAAATTTCAACGATATTTCTCGCGGTTGAGATTGGCCGTGAGGTTTGCTCTTTGGTAACGGTGTCAGAGATGGTTTCGTGGCCGGATTCGAATCTCCCGACCAATAGTAATCGTGTCACCCGGCACTGCTGATTTTCGAAGGGATGAAACACTAGCGTCTGTATGTATTAAAAAAATTATATATATATATATATATATATATATAAATTGCTTTGTCTCTCTGTGTATGTGAGAGAAAAAAATGCAAAACTCTACGAATTTTCGATCTACAGACTTGATATTTAGTATATAAGATATTCAGAAATATGGCAAAATTTTCAATCGGTTTTCATCCGAAAAGGAGCTGCTAAGCGGTCAAAATTAAATATTGGTATTGTAACACCAAAGAGAGGCAGCGTGAAATCGTCAGTGACCATTAACTTTTAGTTAAGACGCAGTAGTATTAGTTGGGAGAACTTCTTTGGTTGTTGAGGACATGGGGCGTCGTCCTCATATTGAGAATCGCCACTCCATGTGGGGGCGAATGTAACACCAAAGAAAGGCAGCATCAGACCATTAGGGTCGATGTGACGCTTTTATTTAACGTTAGTATTTTATCCCGGGCAATATCGGGTAACTGAAAGATCGAAGTTAAAATCTTATTCCGGGCAACACCGGTTAACTAAAATATATATGTTAATATTTTTGTCCTGGGCCGACATCGAAAAAAGAAAGAATTTCAATTCTGCCAAAGTATTTTTTTCTATTTTCTTTAAAGCGAAACAATAATAATGATCGAGTCAAAAATGGACACAATGATAATTTCAAAAACATACGTTTTGTTTTCAAGTGCAACGATGGTGACAAATTCCGATACAGTCATATCCAGTGCAAAAAGGGAAATATTTTTTTTCCTTTGATAAAACTGAGGATAAGAGAAATGAATCCAAAATATTAATTGAACCCGAGTTCAGAATGTTGAACCGAGGTCGATTTCGGTGCAACGATGGTGACAAATTCAAGGACACTGCATTTGTTGGCGTCACAAAATATATTTGTGACAAGATCAAAACAAAGATAAATAATTTCTTTGGAGTTAAAATTTCACACACGCATTTGTCGGCTTCAGAGAATGTTTGTTGAATCAAATATTAAATGATTCGGTGTGACTCTGATAAAACCATTTGAATCCAAAATATTAATTGAACCCAAAATAATATTCGTAATGTTTTCATTCTCAGGCCGAATCGCAGTTTTGAAATTTAGATCAAGAGATTTTTTTTTTTTTGCCACCCGACAATTTTCAATAACATATTTTTTCGAGATGTTAACAGAATAATAATTTGTTTATTTCCTTTGATAATGACAAGTGTCACATCTAAGGGCAGAATTCAGGAAGCATTTTTTTTCCTTGGACGCAGTTTTCTTACTTACACGGTTATCGCGTATTACGCAGTTTCTGAATTATCCAATGAGAGAAAACTGGTTATTTTCCATCGGGCGTTTTTGGTTGATCGGGGAGGAGTTAGAATTATTCTTGGATTGTGGGAGGTGGCTAATTTTTGTCATCAGTCAAATTATCCAATGAGAGAGAATCAGACGATTTGGTTATTGAGCATTCTGATTGGTCGGGAAGGAATTGTATTTGTCGTCCCGCCCAGTGCTCTACTATATAAAGACCAAGAAAGTTAGAGCAAAACAGAACAGAAGTCAGAGCAAAACAGAGCGAGTCCGAGAGTCAAGCCACCTCACCTCTCCTCTCTCTCCCCCTTGCCTATTGCTCGATAACTAAAAAGGGTTAAGTTAATAGACTTGTGAATTCCAGCAAGTGGAAGCCCCACTTAGTAGTTTAAATGCTTACTTCCAAATTCATACTCCAAACCGTACATATGTTTGTATATATTGCTTTTATGGTTTTCTTTTAATACATTTTATATAATCCAATCTCCGGAGTCTTTGTTATTAAAAATTCTTTGATGTGCTGATGTTTTCATTATTATTTTTTTTTACTTGTGAAACTGCTTCCGTCAACGAGCACCCGGTATCTCCGAAGACGAAATCTCTAGACGATCACAGAAGATCCGGCCTTGTGGACATTGCAGCAAAGACGATTCCACCAACACACTGAAGAACGGTTTACTGGGTGACGCGACATACCGGCGCGGTTTCATAGTATGTGGGAAGGCCATCGGATTTTTATATGTTTGCTAACTATTTCAAACAGTGCGCATGCGTTAATTGTTCACATGACAGAATCATTATGATCATAAGTAGTTTTGCAACCAGTTTTTAAATACCTGTCAAGCTGGTCTAATGGTTATCGCACTTGACTCATTGTCTTTAGGCTTTGGTTTCAGTCATAGCTCGAGTATTCTTTTGTTTACAAAAAGTGAATTGTTTAGAAAAGCATGATACACATGTGTCAGATTGCCTATGAATTTAAATATAATTTATGCGTATTTTTCGACCGGGAAACGCCAAGTGCTCTGCTAGTAATTATAATATAATCCATTTACAGAGCTAATGTAATACTATAAAGTCACATTTGTTACTCACGGACAACGCCAAATAGAACAACATACGATGATTTTCTTGATCCCAAAGAAGCCGTTGCTGCCTTATTTTACAAACATATGGAGAGAAATGATGCTGATGATGACAATAGTCTTAAAGGATTTCATTCATACCACTAACTAAATTTAAACTAGTAATTTTACATTCATTGCCCTGGATAACACCGAGTAAAACACACGGACATTTATTATGATTCTATCTGAAACTATCATCATCTTTAATATCATATTATTATGATGAAGCTAATGAGTTCCTTAAGGACAGCGACATCAAACAAATGCCGGTTGGTGTTATTTCTTATCAACATGGAAAATAATAAGGATTTATGATTCGTTTATGTGACTACAAAATGCTCATCAATAAATAATGGCTTCTTTTTATGCATGGACTGAAACGTATGAGACAACAATGGAATAGTAATTTGTATATGCCATGTATAAGGGGAAGTTTAATGCTTAATTGTCACAGTAAAACTTAAAAAATGTACAACAAACCAACTCTAAGTTGGTCTATTTTTAAATGAGGGTAATCACAGAAAAATGATATCTAAAACTTAGAAAAAAAATTATTTCTGCAAATCGCAATTTTTATCAGTGAATGTTATAAGGAATAAAGACTATCAAAAGCGAAAATGTTTGTGTGTGTGTGTGTGTGTTTGTATGCCTCGCAAAATCTTTCGACAGAGGCGACGGATTTTCACAAGATTGGTTTAATTTTGAAGCCCGACATCTTCGACGAAAATATCGAAAAATTGGCCCAAAACATTCATTCCTTCACCCTAAACTGGGCCCTTTTCTACAAAGGGGGTTCCGAAAAAATCGTTCCTTCATTTTCTCTGTTCCTGCTACTACGACAATGATCTAGAAAACATTGACGTTAGTTTAAACCACCTTCAAGTGTTTTAAAAGGTTTAATTAAGTATATGTCTCTTTGGCGTAGGGAAACGTGTCGGGCATTTTTCCGCCTTAGCCTCGATGCTTCGGGTTCGAGCCTACCTAAACTTTTTTCACCCTTTTTTAACGTTTGTTTTGGTTTTTCCAATTTTTTTTAACATCGTGTGTTTTATAATATTATTATCTCCTACACGCACACCTCGAAACACCAAGGCAACGCCGGGTACTCCCCGCTAGTGTATATATACAGCAAGGAAATAAGTTAAAAAGACTGATGTAATTTATCTCTTCTTTACTATTTTCGTTTCCCTAGAAATAATAATGGATAACTTAGTTTTAGTTGTGCTCTGAAGGCGTCTTTAATTTTATTTGGTACATTCAGTAGCGATTTGATAGCCTCCTCAGTTTTATGTTTTTTACTATTGACATAAAAAAATATAAAACTTTGCCTTTGGGGTACGCGTTAAAAATTTAATGTTCCTATTTAGTTTTTTTTTATGTCCCGAAGTACAACAGGTAGTTTTGATCATCAATTATATAGCATACATTTGTATAAGTCGGTATGTATCAAACACTACGAAACAAAGATCCAGAAATCAAAAATCAAACACCGCAGAACAGAGACCCACAAAGTTGTTTTTTTTATATTTCTCAGCATTGTCGTGGATACGTAAAATTTAAGAAGAAAAAGTATTCTTTGAGAGTCAACTGGGCAGGGTTTTGTCAATTAGAGGCAGTTTTCCAATGCTATTATGTACTAATTATAACTAACATGTGATAACCAAGCTTTGAATAAAATTGCACGTACGCATCTAGAGATGCTCTTCTAAACGTACGCGTGAAAGACAAACAAAACAAGTGAAGCATGCATAGTCCCCCATGAGTGCACAGTAAACGAGGCATAAAAATCCCCTTTTTAGCCTCAAAAGTCCCCAGAAGACGTCAAATCCTGGGCAAAATGAACAAACGGTACAGTTTTAGGCCTTAACATATGTACATTTTGATTCCTGTACGATGAAAAAAAATGGCTAAGTCTATCATTTGCCCCCCTCACCCCATTTAGCCCCAAATGTCACCAAGGCCTTAACATATTTAAGTTTAAATTAAGCACCATGAAAAACTTGTAAACACAGAAATTTTTGGAAAAATATGGTAAAATAGTCCCCAAAATGGAGTGTTTCTATCAGCCCTAAAAGAGTCCCTGGGGCACACTGAAGAGTTATCGCAAACTATAGACAAACAAAATTATACAGAAATCAGTTAGTTACACTTTTCAGAAACTTTTATAAAAATCCAAGGTATTATTTTTTTTTTAATAAGCACAAAAGTGTCATTTTTAGCCATTTTAACCCGAAATGCACCCCTAGGGGAGAGGGCAACCGGAATTTTCCCAGAAAATCCGTTCAGGTATTATTTTACTCATATCATGTTTAATGTTTGGGCAAAATTTCAAACAATTTTAAGGCGTAGTTTTTGAGAACAGTGCGGACAGACGAACGGCCAAGGGTGAATTTACTAGCCCACCTTACTTTGTCGGGGGACCAATAATGATTATTAGTTTTTTACTTTACCTAATGCTAATATAAGTTAATAAATATGTGTTCGGTTCGAGCTAGCCTTTTGTGTAAACAGAAAATATTATAGGCAGAGGAGACCATGATAAATTTATCCTAGTCTGATTTCTATGAACTTCATAAATTTTCCATGTTAGTTTGATTAATATTTTGAACGCTTTCTGTAACGTATATTCCAGCTAATCTTAATCAGTTCTTCTTTTGGCTTTGCTCTAATGTTATTTTCATGGTAAGTGCTTGTCTGAGCTTCTATCTATGGTTCCACTTGCACAACCTTTATAAAAAAAACAGATGTTTAGCTAAAACCACTTCCAATAATTTACCCCGCTATCTATCTGTGCCCAATTATAAACATGGATTCAATGAACAAAGCTTCTCTCCTAGAACTCGGTGGATATATGTTCCGCTGGCCCGCCTTACAACTGACTACAATATAGTTGTCTTCAAGTACAATGTAAACAAGTACTTTGTTGAGCCGTGCTCTTAAATAATCAAATTATACCAAATTCCCATTATTAACGATTACTAACGCTGTAGTCCCGATGAAGACCGTATTAGCTCTTATCCTCGAGTGGCCCTATAGTCTTGTTAAGTTGTGAACCCCTATAGGAAAACACTTTTAAATCAGAAACCACATTTATGTCGGGTCTTTAATTTCTCATATAACCAATAGAGATATTATTTATATCTCTATTGGTTATATGAGAAATTAAAGACCCGACATAAATGTAAAAATACATAGGTAGCGACCCGACATAAATTGTAAAATTTCAACTGAGACAACTGGAAGGAGCATTACTTATTAAAAACCTCTCGTATGTTTCATAGTATTAGGCGCCTTACCAAGTATTTCTATAGGTAAATTAAGATTAGTCGAGTGGATACAGAATTATAGGTAAAGATAATATATTCTAGGCAAACGGAGCCACGATAAATTTGTCAATGTTTAGTTAGCCTTTATCTTCGAGTGGCCGTCGGGCCTCGATAAGTAGTGACAACATTGTAGAAAAAACACCTTTAAATCAGAAATCAATAATTAGGTAATAAATTTAATTTGCCATATAACCCATAGGGATATACATCCTAGGTCATGTTAAACACCTTTTAAAAAAGACCACACTATGAAGCCACGATAAATTTGTCATAGCTTAATAAGTCATTATCCTCAAGTGGCCGTCGGACCATTCAATTGTAGAATAAAACACATTTACATCAGAGACCACAATTAAAAGCTATGATAAATTTGTCAGGGTTTAATTAGCTTTTATCCTCGAGTGGCCCTCCTGCCTTGATAATTGGTGACTCCCTTATAGAAAAATACCTTTAGATCAGAAATCAATAAATTGTTAAGATCTTTAATTTGTCATATAACCTGTGACGTGACCGTTCCAGGGAGCAGTTAAGCTCCTCACTGAAGAGAGGCTAGACTCCTGAAGTATTGAAGAAAGCCGGCCAGATATGATTTTCTTTATACTTTAATTATCATTGGTGTGCCCGGGCGACAGCGAAAACCCTTGATGAGAGAAAAGATTAGGTTAGTGATTTTCATTGTTATGAAAATCGACAACAATTTCATTTTTTAAATTCGTACTCCGAAACCGGAATGACTCAGGGTTATAGACTTAAGCTGTTAATAATTTAAGTCCAGTGCGCCGATCCAGAGGGTTACGGGATGACCTCACGGGCCATGGGAACGTTTGCAAATCCATAGGTGCACTTGCGTAGGGAGAACTTCCCCTGGGGTGATGTAGTTGGGTACGATTGGTCCAGGGAACAACGCCGGTCTCACCTCTCGCCTGAGTATATGAATGGGGCGCACAGTCGAAACCGTCAGTTGTTGAGAGACAGTCAGTTGTTGAGAGACAGAACTACTTGTAGAGAATCGCTGCACACTCTCCCCTCTTTTCTCATCAACTTCACCGTTATACTGAAGAGTGAAGTGAAGTCTACTTACAGACTCAGTAGAGTCTTACAATCGAACAAGGAACTTTAAGACAATTGTACATAATTATATGTTTGTCTATCATTTTTCTGGAATTTAATCAGTAGAATAGAGCACTGAGTTGTTTTTCTTTTGTGTGCACGAAATTGCTTTCCTTCTAGAGCGACAGAACGCTGAGGCGACGGCATATCAACCAAATCGATCAACGTGGTCTTGCCACACAGAGAAATAACATTCATTCGGTGACAACCGGGAAACGACACTTACGTAATCAGGGATCCCGTGACAAGGTATCCTATCACACTCCATAGAGATATCAATCATTGGGCATGTCAAACAGCTTTAAAAAAAAGAGCCAACAATTAGAAGTCCCAATAAATTTGTTAGTTTAGTTAGATCTTATCTTCGAGTGGTCTCAGGCTTTGATAAGTGGTGACTTCATTACAGAAAAATACGCATTTAAATTTAAAAAAACATACACACGCATGTAGTTCTCAATTATTGTCCCCCCTGTGGTGCTGTTATGGGAAACCATGTACTAGAGATATCAATAAAGAAGCAACAGTTTGGATGCTGTCACCATACTTTCAAGTATAGTCACCCAACAACCTTATGTGATCTCACATGTGTAAAGAAAAATTACAAAATGAAAAATATTAAGGTTGGGACGATTAATTGGATAAATAATACATTTTTGGCGTATTGGAATGAGACAAGTTTGTTCCTATTTTCTTATTTACTTTTGTTTAAAATAGTAATGATTAAATATTTTTTAAATTTTAAACTACCTATGAGACTAAAATATAAAGGTCAGAGCTTTAATTAAGAAGTTACATTTAGTCGCTGACGACCGGGAAACGACTCTTACGTGAACAGGGATTTAGTAAGCCTTTATCTTCGAGTGGTCCTCATTATAGAAAAAACCCACATTTAAACCATAAACCACAATTACGTCGGAGCTTTAATTTGCCATACAACCGAGAGGTTAGTTTCTTGCAAATCCTTATATTTCTACGTTTGTTTAATCCATATGAGATTGTTCTCCTAGTGCAAGATAAAAATATATGGTTAATCTTCATGCAAATTATTCTTGAAGATTTAACTTCTTACATATCATAGTGTGCTCATTGATCCTCACTGATGTAAAAAGCTACTTTTCGTAGTTAATCTAATCAATAACACATCCTACATGCCGTGTTACAATACAAAGAAAACAAAAGAGAATAATTATAGGCGTTCAGAAAATTGTCACTTTTCGTTGCCGATAAAAAAACGTGTGAGTGATCTTTATCGAAATTACACACATAACAGAGTTATATACATTATTTAATGGAAATGAAAAGAGAAAACGTCTTTATGATACTACCGTATCTATTTCAATTCACTTATATTTTCTAGTTTTTAAAAAGAGTTTGCGTGAAAAAAGGAGTGAAAAAAAATACCATATGTCTAGACATCAAACAAAAAACATAGAGAAAGAGGAAATTTTGTATAGCACACATGAAAACGAAATAGTCCACATTCTCGTAATATTTATAAAGAAGAATGAAGTTACCATTACAAACACACACGCACACAAACATACACACACACACACACATATATATATATATATATTCATTCATAATATTTTCATCGCAGATATGTCCCTTCTTGACCAAAGTACCGTAGGTTTTCACCCCTAGATGCCACATACAAGTTTATTATGTCAAGTCTATTGGCCACCATCGGGTAATATTAGAACACCATTCTAGACAAATTTGATCGTTATATTCAAACCCTACATTACATCCTAAGAGTAATACCATCGCAATCACAACCATCTTTAGAGGAAGTACTTTCTATTTTTCCCTTTTAATATGAAGTGTTCATACCGCCCCCAGTCATCACCGGGAGGAATTCTACCCTTTCGACAAATATGAGGTTTCAACCTTTGTAACTAGATCATAAACTTGTAGACATAATATAATTTCCCCTTTCTCAATTCAAAAATGATAAAATCCCCCAAGATGTATTCTGCTCAATATGATTGACTGACAACTGACCATTCCTACATTTCGGATTAACGGTATTCGCTTGCTACCATTCAAATATGGCGTCGTAATGATACCAACGTTTGCCCTCTGAGTAAATGGCTGCGTTCATTTTTTTTACATTTAACGGCGTAAGTTTACATTTCCTCGCTCTCTTTTTCCTTCCATCCATATCTCTATCTGTATATAGTCTTCACAACAATCTCTCGTTTCCCCTCTCTCTCCCTCGTTTGCTTTTTTACATTTCTTCACAGCGATGCCGAAGAAAAATAACTAACATTTATTTTCTCTCTCCCTCTCTCGCTCTCTTTGTACATCTGTCCCAACAATTAATTATTTTGTCAGATATAGTTACGTTTTTTCTTTATATACTTTATTTAAATATACTTTATTTAAACGTTCGAAATCTACTATGATCGTCGCTGAATTAAAATTAAATGTTTTGGCAATATCAGCTACTGTATTATGGACATTGCGCACACGTTAACGTTTTTTATGAGTTGGGTAAATTCATACATTAGGTCTACCTCCACAATTTTCTTTAAAATGGTGACTTTTCGACTATACTGATTAAGGAAAACTCATTTAAATGTTGCGGAGACAAGTACTTATAGAAATATAAAGACCTGTATTATGCATTGTAATACACTGACAGTGCCACCCCGATTCGATTTTTTTGGATCTGCGGGTATGCTGACAACGATTATCACGGTAAGATATGGGGAAATTATTTTTCTACCCCCACAAAATCAAAAAGGTGTTGACTACTCTGAAAGTCGTTTTTTACGTTTGGATGTTGGGGGTGTCTATTCTGAACGCTGTCCTTGAGATAGGGAGATTGATGATGTCTATTGAGAAAGCCGTTCTTAAAATGGGGAGTGTGAGATATCTATTCTAAACGCTGTTATTAACACGGCAATACCTAAAGAAATGAAATTAAGTGAAAAATGTCGTAATTGTTTTGTTTTACACGAAAAAAAAAAGATGACATAAAACTGAAATTTACTTTAATGCTATTGGTGAAAATGTTGAAAAGAAGAGAAAGACTTGGACAACAAACGTAAAGCTAGGAATGCTACCACTAAATCTGACCACAGTAAACAGTCTATATACAGTGAGAATTCCTAGCCCATAATACTTCTTTATGAATTTCATTACTATTCTAAATTTCTCATTTTTTTTCATTCATACTAATTAACATATACCTTAATTGCTTTTTTTGAAATTCAAACAGTACCTGCATGTAATAGCCCAAAACCAAGCACTAATCGCCAGTGAAAGCCAGATTATTCTATTTCTATTACGACTCCCAATCTCCGCAATTGTTCCTAGACAGCAGTGGCCACAAACAACAACCGTATTTAATTAAGGGGGAGGCAGGCTTCCATTCGGCCACTCCGGTTAACGGGCTCTGCTATTATATATATAGTGTCTAAAATGTCACCGAAGGGGTTTAAACTTAATTAGATCTTTTATTTTTGAGGATATCTCTTTGAAAATTAAAACCCAAACTGACTAAGACACTGGGAAATTTTTGTTTTAAAATATGTAAAAATTAAACAATCTTTATTTTTAAATGTTGCTAATCCTCAGCTTCCCCAATTCCTGCAACCATTGGATGAAAACATCAGGAACAAAATAAGAAAGTTAAATCGCAATCCAGAGATTCTGCGTATATGGGATATAGATACGTCTCTCTCTCTCTTTCTCTCTCTCTCTCTCTCTCTCTCTATATATATATATATATATATATATATAGATAGATAGATAGATAGATAGATAACTACTTCATTTACTCACATAAAATTAATATACGAAAGTATAGATTTATGCGTAAACTTTAAGTATTTACTTCAAAAGTGGTCAATACGTAGGTAGAGATAGTTACTAATTTATAAAATATATATGGTGATTAAGCTACACTGAATATTCCGCGTTTCATTCACGCTAGGACTCTTCATGCTATATATATATATATATATATATATATATATATATATATATATATATATATATATATGGGCTTTTGTTAGGTGATTAGCCAAGATGGCCGACCGATGCTGACGTCACGTGGTAATTTATAATTGCCTGAAGAGTCCTAGAGTGGATGAAACGCGGAATATTCAGTGTAGCTTAATCGCCATGTATATTTTATGAATTACTATATATATATATATATATATATATATATATATATATATATATATATTCTTAATATTTACATAGAAAAATATTTTGAAAACATTGTGTAGTAATCTGTTCGAACATTGCTAAAATGTTTAGCGATTTTGATGACGTGTGATGGTTAGAAACACGCGCGTCTATTGATAACTTTGATAAGGAACGAATTTACACGAACAGACAAAGTTCCTTTTATATAATTGTAGATATCAATCATTACTATTATATTAAGTGTGTTTTCTGTGTATGTGAGTTCCTTCCCTTTTGGACTCGAAAATGGCTGGGTCGATTTTTATGAAATTTTATACGAAACTTACTTATGTGCCTGGTACTGTTTTTTTTACATAGGTTTGGTATTGGAATCTCTTCTATAATTAAGGATAATCGATAACGGAGATAATCTGATGACAGATTCCAATAACAAATTGTTTGAAGACGTTTATTTTGGTGTTACACATCATTAAAAAGTATGTTGTTCCTACGTTCGTATTTCGCAATTATAAATTTCCACGTGACGCCAGCATCGACCGGTCATCTTGGCTAATCACCAAACAAAAGCCCATATATATATATATATATATATATATATATATATATATATATATATATATATATATATATATATATATATACGCTATAACAACTTTTCGAAACATCCACACAATTTACCTGTCCGTTTTATTGCCATATTAGAAATCTAATATATATATATGCATCTTCGACATTTCAGGTTTGCTATTCTTCAGAACTCCAAAAAATCATGCCAAAACATAACAGAAAAACTAGAAAATAAACTCAGATTTTAAAACACATTATAATCTTATTTTTTATAGAAATACGAGTGATCGTATCTTTTATCCCAAACACAGCTAGGGACATATATTATAATAATGATATATATATATATATATATATATATATATATATATATATATATATATATATATATATATATATATATATAGTAATTTATAAAATATATATGGCGGTTAAGCTACACTGAATATTCCGCGTTTCATCCATTCTACGACTTTTCAGGCTTATGCGATGAAACGCGGAATATTTAGTGTAGCTTAATCGCCATATATATTTTATAAATTACTAACTAGGTCTACCTTCGTATTGAGCACTTTTGAAATAAATACTTAAAGTTTGCGCATAAATCTATACTTTCGTATTTTAATTTTATGTGAGTAAATTAAGTAGTTTTATATATATATATATATATATATATATATATTTAGCTGTTCACGTGTAGACGACACAGATAATCAAGTGTATAGCTTGTTTTTTTTGGTAAAGGAATAAATAGTTATTTTAATCTAAAATGTTATTGATTGCATATGTGGATTATTTAAGGTAATTTCTTTAGTTTGCATATTGAGATTAACCTTAGAAGTTCGCTAATAATATTAAATTACACACACAAACACACACCCAGACACACACATACATATATATAAATAAGATATATATATATATGTGTGTGTGTGTGTGTGTGTGTGTGTGTGTGTGTGTGTGTGTGTGTCCCAGCATTCCGTTCTTAATGGTTGCATTTTCTGAAGTTTCACTATCACTATGGACCTCCTCTCTGGTGTCTGTGTTATGATTTTTTGCGAAATGCACGTAGATTCAGATTTTGCAAATTCAAGCACATACAACGCCTTTTCTGGTTGAGTGAATGCCATCAGAAAAGAAATGAAAATGAATTAATAGACTTAAACAAAAACTAAATGCATTTATCGTTCAAATGAAACTACTTTTGTCTTAATGCTATTCATAGTTAAGCAGATATGAGGACTTAAGATGTGTCTAAGACTTTTAGCTTTGGTTGGTTTGGTTTGGTTGTTTTGTTTTACGGCATATCAACCCTTTTCAGGTTATTTAATGCCGAATCTGGTGATTTTGAAGAACGATTTTTTAATATAGTATATATTTTTTTTTAAGTCGTATACTATTTAACCCATAGTTGGGACCCTAACAGGTACTACCACTCCGGGTCACAGTGGACCTGGGAGCAATGGTAATTAAAGGGTGGCTCCACACTCCCTAAGGCCTGCAAGCTGGGGCCTCACCATCGGATATAGTTTAAGGTCATATCCATGACCTAAGACTTTTAGAAAACTTTGTATATAATATATATATATATATATATATATATATATATTCAAGCAAATATTATTAAATACAACGGAGACATTTTATCTTATAATTCTTTTTTTTTTTTAATTTTTCAATTTTTCGTATTGTCTTTTTTGTTTCAAAATCAAAAATATTAATAAAGGATCCATACATGTTGCTGTTACGAGCGCTTTCGATTCGTCCACGAATCATCATCAGGTGTTAAAAATACAGGATTGCGAAAATGAGGATTAAAAATGAAAACTAAAATATATATATTCAGTGATGAGTTAAAATAAAAGTCGATTAAGAATAAAAGTCGATTAAAAATTCAAGTGTTAAAACCAGCAAGTTCGTAGACACCATGTACGAAGTCCGTCCAACACGGACTACGCAAGACATTTCAGAACGTTACTGCTTTTTTGAAATGCAATGTCATTTATATTAGGTTGAAGAGTTCTAATGTACGACGCTTCAAGAATCTTTAATTTTTTTACATTATTTTCCCGTTGTATAATTTTTGTGTTGTCAACGAGGACCTTTCTAACATTGGAGGGGGGACAGCTGTGTTCTTTTTTTAAATGTTTGTAAATCGCGCTTGTGTCGTTAAGGTGCATAGTTATTCGCCGGGACAACGTTGTTGTTGTATGCCCAATGTATGTATTATTTTTGGAGTTACATTCTCCAATAGAGCATTTTAATTTATACACTACATTGGTTTGCTCCAATGTTTTTATCGCCGGTGAAGAGTTGTTTTTAACCACAAGGTTTTGTGTTCGAAATTTCCTATAATAGATAATAAATTTAATTTTAAAATTACTGTCAACAGGCGTCAAGTATCTTCGTATATTTTTTATTGCATTTTCTTCGATTCTGAAATTAGGCGTCATTTGATTTTGGTAAAATATATTAATGGGGTTTGCATTGCGGTGTTGGCTAACATTATTATTCTGGTTATCGGAAGATTGTAGCATTTTTTTTATTTGTTCATCAACAATGTAATTGGGGAAATGATTATTGATGAGTACTTGTTTAATGTTTTTTATTTCAATTAGCAATGCTTTTTTTGTGGAGGATATCATTTTAGCACGATTTAGTAAATTTTTTATTATGGCTATTTTGTACCTTTGTGGACACTCACTTTTAAAGTTCAGGAGGCTAGAGTTTATACTAGTTGGTTTTTTATATACAGATGTATTACAAGTGTTATTAGACGTATCAATAAGGACATCAAGAAATGGAATTTTATTGTTATTATTTAACTCTACTGTGAATTTTAAAATTGAATTTTCTTGAAAGAGGTGCTGTAATTGGTGTATCTGTTCATTATTTTCAGCTAAAATGAGAATGTCATCCACGTAGCGTACATAAATTGGGGGGTTTATGTTGTTTTTAAATATTTTGTTCTCTAAGTCAGCCATGTAGAATTCACTTAGGGTTGGTCCGAGGACTGATCCCATTGCCACACCGTCTATTTGAGTATAAATGTTACCATTGTGGTCATAGAATATATATATACATATATATATATATATATATATATATATATATATGAGTGTGTGTGTTTTATTAGAAAGTAAACAGTTATATTTGGTCGCTAGAAATAGCCATCTGTTTCAGTCAATGAGACTTAAACAGGCAACTCTGAAGCATCTGACGATAAAGAAAAAAGAAAATGTTATAAGTTGCGAGTTGCGAGCTCTCTGAAAAAAAAGAATAAAAAATAGAAAATCTTTATCTTCTGCATTTCTTGGTGTTGCCTCAGCGTATTCCGGCAACTCACACCAACTGCGAGATTATAGCTAAAACGCCCAGCCAATGAAAAATCGACTAACCATTCGATATTACAAAAACGCTTCTAGTTTAGCGAAAATAAGTTGTCAGCGGAATACACTCAATAAATTTAAATTATTAAAAAAAACATTGTACATGTCAACCTGAATCTAGCGAACATGGATAACATTTTAAAGTGGTTACAACACTATCACCGACTGCAAAATTTTCCTAGGAACCATTGCCACGAATATATTCAGATATTGTTATGACTAAACCTATTAATTCATGATCTGAAAGTTTCATCCCTCTGTTGTAGATAATGAGGTTTTAGATTCTATAAGAACAACGTCGGTTATGGACAGTCGTCAGAAGCACATTGAGAATGGTAATTATCATGTAAAAACATAAATTCTGTGGCACAAAAAAATCATTCGTTTTAATTGGATGAATCCCGTTTACTAAGCTTATCAATTTCTTGAGAAAAAAATAAGAGGCTTAATTTTTGGTACCACCATCGTATATACAGAAAGATGGATATAACTGCATGGTTATAAATATAATATATAACCCTTGTCACTGCCCCTTTCATCTCTTCAATTGTCCCATAACGACAGCATCTAAAGCTTTCTTTAAGCTTAAGAAATAACCTAAAGTCACAAGGAGCCATTTCTGAACTATAACGACGATGAGCAAATGTCTTGATACCAAATTTGGTGAAATAGTCTGTAACAAGGATGTCGGGAGAACGTCTTTCTTTCTAATCTTCTCTAAGACAAACTTCGCATTTTCAGTTTCTGGCGAATGATTGTGTGTCAGTTCCCACACTGACATCAAACTGTGCACTTATTGCCCTTATCATGAAATTCTTTATTTGGCCAATCAACTCTGGTGTTCTGACTTTACTACTCCTTCCACACCTCTCATAATCTCTCACAGACTCCCTGCCTTTCTTGAATCTTTTATGCTACTCAAAATCTGGGGCTCGATTCATGCAATATGGTCCAAAAGCAGTCTGAAGCATTCCATACGTTTCTGTGACATGTTTCAAGTTTAAAACACAATTTTATTGCATGCTGTTCTTTTAAAGTGTCCTCACGTCCACCTTGCAGTTTTGAAATTCACTAGATGTGAAAATTAGGCTGTAGTAAGGTGCATTCCAATTCCTTATGTAGCTGTTCATTTGGATGTGAAACTATAAAAAATGATCAGCTATCTCATAACAATAACTAAATTTTCAAGAGTCTACGACAATTTAAAACGAATGTACTAAATAAACTAGTAACTTATTGAAGGCACCTGTTCCGTCTGCCTGCTTCCCACCTGACTACAACCTGGATGTTTTCAAGTCCAACGTTAATAAATTCCTAATGAACCGCCCCCTTAAGTAAACACTTCAACAAATCTCCACACTAACGTACTGTACTTGCAATAACCCTTATCCCGGAGTGGCTTCCGGGCCTTGATAAGTGGTGACCACCATGTAAATAAAAAATATATATATATGATTTTTTAAACGATATTAAAGTTACTTCCCCCACCTTAGAGATCCGGTGTTTTTCTTAGAAAGCCGCCCTCTTTTTATTTGGACGTATTTATTTATTTAATATTTTTTAAGAACAAGTGATTATATATATATATATATATATATATATATATATATATATATATATATATATATATATATATATATATATATATATAAGAACAAGTAATTAATAACACATGTTAAAAACACTTTGAAAAAGAGGTAAAAACATTTAATTTTTTAAAAGGAAGCAGAAAATAAGTGGATAGTCGTTAATCCACACATTTTCGGAGAAATACTTTCCTTCTCATCAGAGGGTAGGATTTAGCAAAATGCGGGATCGAATTTTGCTTGCAAAAGTATTTAATGAAACTACAAGTAAGTCATAGATCTTACTTGGTAACAAATATTGAAGCAGAGGGAATAGGGTGAAAGAAAAAGGTGATTTCACGTGAATGGATGGTCTGGTGAAGGGTAAAATATTCAATAACGGTAAAATCCAAAAAATTGATTAAATTTTCATTTCCACAAGTAAAATCCAGGGAGTCGTGTAATCCAAAGTAATTCAAAAGGCAGAAATCCGTGGAATAATTCACAAGGAAAAAGTTAATGAGTTCAAATAATATAATTAAAAGAAAGATAAGACCGGCGTAGAAAAAATAAAATGGAAGAATTTAAAACACGACTGTCAAGGCTGGGCTGCTGCTGCTGCTGCTGCTATTATTATTATTATTATTATTATTATTATTATAATAATAATAATAATAATAATAATAATATATATATGTATATATATATATACATATATATATATACATATATATATATATACATATATATATATATACATATATATATATATACATATATATATATATACATATATATATATACATATATACATATATATATATATATACATATATATATATATACATATATACATATATACATATATATATATATACACATATATATACATATATATATATATATATACATATATATATATATATATATATATATATATATATATATATATATATATATATGGAGAGACAGAGAGTCGTAGAAATTTTAAAGTTGATATCTGGGGGCGCATAAATTCACTGGGAAATATGCCTCTCCCCCAGTCTTCGTTAAGACATGCATCTAGGACAGGAAACCTTGATGAAAAAATCTGAGGTCTGTTGTATAGTTTGTCCTGTGACAGTTATCTGCACCGACAAAGTTAGCAATAATACCAAAAAGAGTGTGGTTGATTCGACATAAAGCCTTCACAACTATAAACAAATCATCTGTGTGGTTTTCCAAGCAACTTAGTTGTTACGGCATCAGCTCATATATCGAAATCGACGGGAATGTGCAGAGAGAGAGAGAGAGAGAGAGAGAGAGAGAGAGAGAGACAGACAGACAGACAGACAGACAGACAGACAGAGAAGAGGGGAGAGTACGTAAGAGAGAGAGGGGGGGAGAAGACAAAAAATGAGGTCAATGAATAAAGATACAGAGAAAGGGACACATAAATAAAGAGAGCGAAGTAGATAAGTGATAGTTGTTAGAAATCGACAATTCACGAATTTTATTATTTTTTTTTTTTCAAATCTTGTTGTAATCTTATAATCATAACGGATACGATTTCTCTTTTTTTATATATTTTCTCTTTTGCTCGACTTTCCATATTTACCGGCTTCCTTTCTTCCCCTCTAGCTCTCTCAATGTTTCTACCTCCTTTCTTCCGCCACTCTGTATTTTTCTCTTTTAATTTCTCTATTCATCTGTCCAACAATCTTTTTATTCTAAATTAACTCGAAAAAAATATCTACTTGTTTTTTGTATGTTTATTTATTGTTAAGCAACAAACACTTTTTGATATTTAATTCTTTCGTATTTTATAAAAGTCAGTGTAAACCTAACTCATACATTTGTTGAGGACAGGATGGTCTGCTGTGTGATAGACGAACCCGTCCGCAGGTGTATAATGGTGGATGTATTTAATGGTAGAGGAATTGAAAAGACAAAAGGTCGCATAATGAAGACGAAAACATACCGGTAATTATCAGCGAAAGAAATGCAATTTATTTACATGAATATACATGAAGAAGCGATAGAAAGAATAAGAGTTTATTGAGAGATGAGTAACGTTAATTGCGATTGACTGGCTAGCCAGGAACGAGGTGGTGGCTCATGGCCTCACCGGAGCGGGTGTTTCTTACATCTTGACTGCTTGAAGGTCCAGTATGAAAGAGGAAGAAATATGGGGGAACAGGAGGTGACGTAGCTAGGTCGCTCTTCTGAGTTAAAGGGCGACAATCGAGTTGGGCTGGGAGTTTTCAACTCCCACACATTTCAACCGTGATATATTTTAAACGTTCTAACCTTTACTTTAAGTTAGCATTAGCCGTGCACTTGTTTCACCGGGTATATTTGTAAGCTAATTTTAGAAATTATTTTTCATGAGTCCGGTTTCTCCCATAATTTCTGAAATGATGGAGATCCTACTGTTTCTATTCATGTCAAATATAATAACTTGATATTTCGTTATCTTTTTCCTCTGAGCCAAGTTTTACGCAGCATCAATGCGGACACTAATTTCTACATATTGTATCTTTCTCCGTCTTAGGCCATATCACTATGTCATGTTTTATGACTCAGTTTTCTAAGTACGTAACTGCCGAATGGTGTGTGATTTATTCCCAACTGTGGTTTCTGGTAGATGTTCCCAGTACTTGCTAATGCAGCGTTTGCGCCAACAGAGTGGCAGCAACACGGAGTTGGTGTGAGACATGTGTACAAATCAACTTTGGTAAAATGCTATAACCATTTTAAACCGTAACCATCAAGAAATATATGTTTTGCCTCATGCGACTAATTGTCGGTCTAATGGCGTCGTTTGTTATGAAATTAACCTCACGAGAGTTCCACATCAGACAACACGTCGACATTTTCATTAATCTAAGCCTGGTTTCTGTGGCACATGTGCGAGAGTACGTTTTTCAGAGTACTAGTTAGTGTGCACAAATCCACATTTACTGACAGACTTAGCCAAAGTCTTGGGTTTGCAAGTGACTCTCTCCCATGGAAACGAGGGGTCAAATCCCACAAATTCCCTGCATTGAGACGATATATAACAGAGTGCGTATAAGCGCGTGTGAAAATATCAGCAGCAACCGAAGGATAGATGGCTGGTGAAAATATTTGCCGCAGCAGCCGTTAAAGCATTTATGCAAATAAGTAGGTTTACGCGATCTTGGGTCACAGGAAAAATGCAGAAAAATACTCCGCGTGGCCGAGAGAGAAGAAAAGTACGCGTCAGGAAAGATGAACGTGCGAAAGTCAAAGGCAAGGAGGTCACGGCGACAAAGACTTTTAAGAAAAGCACACGTGGACATATAATGAAACGCGTTGTTTTGGAAGAACCACGAATAAATGGATTTCATTTGTACTTTAATAATTCTGAGTCGGATTTATTTATGTTTGTTGGTTTGTTGCTTTGCGACAGTATCAGACGACGTGGAATAATTCACAAATTCACAAGGATAAAGTTAATGAGTTCAAATAATATTATTAAAAGAAAGATAAGATGGGCGTAGAAAAAAAGAAATGGAAGAATTTAAAACACGACTATGGTTTAAACTGTAGCGAAACAGTTACAAAGTAACGACTACGTTACAGATTAGTCGGAATCGGGAAACGAACAAATTATAGTGGAGGAGTTCATGCGAATTAGTGATTTGTAAAATGCGTAAAAGTAAAATAGATGAATTAATCTAAGTTTTAAAAAGGTCATAAAATAAAATCTATGAAACAAATTGGAGTTTCAAAATCTTATTTAACAAAAGTGCTAACTTGCGAAGAAGAAACTCAAAGATAATCAGATGTAATCTATATATAAAAGCGAAAATGTGTGTATGTATGTATGTTTGTATGTATGTATGTGTGTTTGTGTGTCCGCTAAAAACTTCGACGAACAGAGAAAAAAAGTTCACAAACTTCGTATCATATTGAAGCCCTATACTTCCCCCGAAAAATATCGAAAAAATGGCCAAAAACGTTAATTTTTTCACCCCGAAATCGACAATTTTCGTCGGGGGGGGGGTCAACAAAAACGGTTCTCTCGTGACGACGACCGGTTCTACGCATGCGTCAGATGATGTCATGACCTGATTTACTTTAAATAATTGGAGAACTGACTAAATTTCGTGTACGCCGTGTTAGCTCAGTTGGTTAGCGCGTTGGGTCATTATCTAAACGTTTTGGTTCGACTCGTGGTGTGAGATGTCTTTTCTTTTTCGATTTTTTAAATTTTAATATTGAACCAGTGTTATTTAAGCAATTTTTCACGTAACGTTCGTTTTTCTGTTTTTTTTTCTTCGCTTATCCACCCCCACCACACACCCAAAAACACCCGGGTACCCACCGATTTTTTAAATTTTAATATCGAAACATGCTTATTTAAGCCATTTTTCACGTGTTTTATTTTGTTGTTGTGATTTTTACATTTAACATCGTTCGTTTGCCTTACGTTAGTTTTTTTGTGGTTTTTTTTAATGTTTTGATTACCCCCCGCCCCCGCTTAATTCTTAACGTTCGTTTTTATGTTTTCTTTTTTTACTTCGCTTATAACAAACAAACCTGGTCATTGACTTCATTAAAAACAACTGCTGAATAGCTATTGCTTACGTCGTCGTCGTCGTCGTCGTCGTAACGCTCGCACAAAGTCGTAGACGACTTCCGTGCGGGCACCTGCCGAACGGTTCATGTTTTTTTAATATTTTATTTTCAAACTTCGCCTCAGGGCTTCGATCCTACCAACTTACCAAAACTTTTTACCCCCTCCCCCCGGAGTCTTTTTTATTTAAGAGCACACACACCTCGAAACACCCGGGCAACGCCGGGTACCCCCCCCCCGCTAGTCTATAATATAAATCTTACCCGTCTGTTTAAATGTCTATTTGTGCATAGTTTTCTAGTTTACTTCTGCTAATCTTACAAAATAGTAAGTAAAATCTAGCGTCATGTTTAATCGATTATTCTTTAATGGCAATGATACAAACGGCATTGATACAAAATGCATTGATACAAAAGGCAATGATACAGAAGGCAATGATACAAAAGGCAATGATACAAAATCTAACAAATTAAGAAATGATGTTTCTGAATTTTTGAGATGAGGATTGGTTATTTGTATTATTATTCATCGAACTACTGTTCTCATCTTGAGTGTGATTTTCACAACGTTTCGGTCGATATAACCTCCGGCCTTCTTCAGGTGTATCTTGTCGAACTCGGGCATGTTTCTATCGAACTCGGGAATTGAGACGGAATTGCGATCGAAACCGTTTATTTACTTCACGGGAGTAGCGTGCTCTTGTTCCGTCAGCCATGACTGGATGGAGATCCTAAGTAATTCGCAAATGTGTATTACTGACCGAACACTAACTTCTACTAAGGTTGCTCCTTTCTCCCTCTTGTCTTATACGATGTGGGGAAAATAGAGAAGGATTTCTGCAAAAATGTGCTTGCGTCTGTCTGTTGTGAGGGCTGAGAAGGAAAATCGAAAAGATTCAAGATGGCGACCATGGTCTTTTAATATTCATGATCTCGAACAGTTCTCGAAAACTTGCGTCTCACACGTGATTTTAAGGTGTACCCGGGCATCATAAAAGCAGGTTGCTGGGGGGGGACAGAAGCGTTCAGACCTGTGTAGAATGAACATCGTCAGACTTTTTCGAACTTGTTTACATTGGACTTGGAGACAACGGTATTGTAGTCGGTCAAGAAGCAAGCCGGCGGAACAGTGTTCCATAGCCAGGCAGATCTTTGAAAGAAGCGTTCAGATCTGTGTAGTGCGAACAACGTCGTTCGACTCAGACTTTTCTGATTCCTATCACTATGTTTGTTTTAATAGTTCCGTTTTCTATGTATGTTGATGTAGGAATTGCACAGTTCGATAATCCGATTCAATATGCTTCTACATTTATGTGGGACCTGTAAAGCTGCGTCGTTTTCAGACCTAATCCGCCAGGCTTCTACGTATCCGATCGATAAGTAGGCAGTCGAGAATCTCCAGAAATAACTCTCAATTTCAATGATTCCGTAATATCAAACCCGGTATTCGCTATCAGCGTTCTGTGCAGTTTCCCATTTCCACTTTAGTCGTACACGCTTCCAGCGAACGCAATAGGGTTTCAATCTATTATATACTAACTAACATATTGGTGTAAGTGTCTGTAAAGAAATGACGTCACGGCACGATATTAGAGATAATGCATTCTCTTCAACAAAAGGATTCATTTTTCTAGAAGTGACAAAACAAGAAAAATGTCATTCTCCAAAGCCAAGAATGACACTTTGCCCGCTCGATTATCCGACTGAATGTGTTTCGAACCAATCCACGGAAGATGAAAATCCGCAAAGTAAAACCACATTTATTTTGTTATTTAAACAATTTTCAATGTGCTTCGAATTTGTTTTCTTTTACATAACTTTTCTTTTTCAAATCTATTTTTTAAACATTTCATTATAAATTAATATTTATTGTTATTAATTTGTTATTCATTTGTAATTTTATTGTCCTAATTTTACTGTATAGTTTTATGCATCGGAATTTTCAAGATGACGATTGATAATTTCTGTTTTTGTTACGTATTTGAACTATCGTTCGCATCTTGGATGATGTTCTCAGAACGTTTCGGCCGATTCTTTAGCTGTATCTTGTAGAAATTAAAGAATCTATACTGAATTTAGAACAACCCATTTACTAAATGGGTGCGGTAGTTTGTCCTTGTTCCGTTAATCATGGCCGAGTAGGAGTCTTAAAAAAATTTGTAATTGCATTCTAAGTATCGCTGTATTTTCTCTGATCTATTTCCTATTTCCCCTGTTTCAACTCGTTTAACCTGTTAATCTAATGGTCTCCTCGAATTCGCTGTTTTGATATCTTTTTGTAATATATATTTTTATTCCAGTAGCTTCTTTCTAAGAACTGCCGGTTTGCCGAATTCTTTTTCTGTTTATTTTTACTCCATTATTGTTGCTTTAATCTTTTCGAAACACATATCGTATAGGTCCACTATCATCATCCTGAGTGTGATTTTCACAACGTTTCTGTCAATGTAACCTCCGACCTTCTTCAGGTGTATCTTATCGAACTCGGAAATGTTTCTGTCGAACTCGGGAATTTGGAAGAGATTTCGAGCAGAACCCTTTATTTACTTCACAGGGGTAGCGTGCTCTTGTTCCGTCAGACATGACTGGATAAAACTCCTAAGTAATTGGCAAGTGTATAAAAAATACATCGACCGAAACGTTGTGAAAATAAAATGAGAGCAATATTCCGATAAATCCAAACAATACGAATAACCAATCCTCATCTCAAAAATTTAGAAACGTGAATATCTCGCCATTAAAATAATTATCATTCGTTCGTGGTAAACAACAAGTAATACCATGTCTTGTCTGGAACAATTTCCATAAAAATAAAGCTGATATGTCCAGAAATTGACACCGAAATCTTAAGAGCTGCAGTATGAGCTTCTACATTAAAAAAAATAGTCTTATAAATTAAGCTTAAAACATCTCACACAAGACTGAATCACAAATCTATGACGTCTGGAGACGTCTGTACTTACTATGTAATTATAATGCCATTATTTCGTTAACATAATAATTACGGATTTCGCGCGACGTCATAGATTTGCGATTCAGACAGTGTGTGAAAACGTGAAGATTATTCAATACTATCGATAAGAAAATAATTAAATACTATGTTAAACATTATTAATAACGTTTCTGAATTGTTTTTTTTTTTCGAGATGAGGATTGGTTATTGATATTAAATTGCGAATTACTTAGGACCTCTATCCAGTTATGTCTGACGGAACAAGAGTAAACTAGCCCCGTGAAGTAAATAAAGGGTTCCGCTCGAGATTCTGTACAAATTCCCGAGTTCGACAAAATACACCTGAAGAAGGTCGTAGAAATCCCAGGGATTCTGCTAGTAAACATTAATATATAATATACATCTCACCTCTCTGTTTAAATGCATGTATGTATGTATGTATGTAGATAGGTAGGTATGTATATCTCACAAAAACTTTTGACATAGGTGACAGATTCTCACGAGATTGGTATCATTGTCAAGCTCGACCCTTCGGACGACAAATATCGAAAAAATTGGCCCAAAACATTAATTCCCTTACCCGTAACGGGGCACTTTTCTACAGGGAGAGGTCGCTTTCATCGCCGATATTTTCGAAAGTCATCGCCTCTTTTCGATTGTCTAGCCTTAATTTTAACCTACATTACTTCCGGTTGTGCGATGAGCGCAACAGCTATAGCGTCACGTCTTTTTTTTTCACTTTCTTTTTCTCCTTTGCGATATGGGTTCGAGCCTGCCTGCCTACTACCACTTTTTTTTGCGCTCGCAATTTTCCATTTCATATTTTTTCTTTTTTTGCTCAACCAACAGCCTTACACACACCTCCACATTCTTTTCCGCCTTCGCCTTACGGGTTAGAGCCTGCCTGCTTACTTCAGCTTTTATTTTTTGCTCAACACACATCTCCAAACACCCGTGCAACGCCAAGCACCAAGGCTAGTCTATATATATATATATAAAAGCGAAAATGTATGTATGTATGTGTGTTCGATTTTTCTGTGTGTCTGCAAAAGGCTTCTTTCAGAGAAGCGGTCGCTCGCTTCACAACTTTTTAAAACTTTTTTTATCACATAGAAATCGTAATATCTCACAGTTAACAACGAAGCTCGCCTGTCTATTTAATTTGCTCGATTTCGGGAAGATAAATATTCAATATTTGTCGCTCGCTGCATGTGGGTTAGTCTTTTTTCTTATAACATCTTGGGGATTAAAAAGAAGCGTTCAGCAGTAAATACTATCCCGCAGTCAAACTTGACCTCATTAACTCATTAAAACGAGCACCTGCTTAATCCAAGTAATTAAATAAATTTAAACGTGTTTGCGTTAGCATCTCGCGGTGGGGCAAAGTTTAACGTTGCACGTTTTTTTTTCCACACTTTAATTTACAACTTTGCCTCAACGGTTCGGGTTCGATCCTCATACTTACTTTTTTAACCTCCCCCGTCACACTTCCAAATACCCTGGCAACGCCGGTTACCCCTCGCTAGTATTATATAAAAGGAAGTCTGTGTGTATCGGTATGTATGTATGCGTTTGTGTGTTTGTATGTGAGAGCGTGAGTTCGTTCCCTGCGAACTCGAAATATGTTGAAAGAAAGAACAGGCGATTATGACCAAAGTTCACGCCTTATAATGCCTAACATCAAAAGTGCACTTGAGAAGTTTCATTACCACGTAGGTCGAAAAGCCTGACATATAAAATCGATACTAGGTTCTTAGATATGATAAAGGCACGTTCGAAATGAATGCTTCTGTGTAAAGCACAATTGAACCATAATACTTGATTTTTTAATATAAACTTATATTCAAGCCGTTATCACCATACAAGCGGTAAAGTCAGACATATAAGATCAACAGTGGCTTCTTTGATATGACTTAAATAAATGTTCTGTGTCGAGTGCAATTTAAGCATGATCTTTAACTTTTGCATTTTAAACTTTAATTCAGACCATTATATATGAATAATAATTTTATAAAACCAATCGTAGATTCTCTACAGTGCAATGTATATTACTCTATATAGTGGATGCCAGAAAGCATATGAAGCTTCGACCTGTGCACTGCGATGGGTACCTTACTAGAACAGGCAATGAAGGGATTTGATTGAAAAATGGGTGATTTCACCGACTTCGATTACAATAACAATATGCAGTGTGAAACATAAGACGATCATCATTCAATCCCGGGCAACGTCGGGTTTCCATGATAGTTTTGTATGAGATTTTTTCCGTCTTTACGTTGCCATATTTTAAATGCAATCATTCGTTGCGAAATGTGTCTCCCATTCTAATGACCCTTTTTTTATTTATTCATTCTTGATATCTAAAAAATTAATATAGCCAATCATTAATTAGTGGCATAAAGATTAAATCCAATACAGTAATACAAGCTTTCCAGTAAACCCGGTATAAAACTTATAACTGGCGGAAAGAAGATAAAATGTACGTTGTGTAACAGGAGTTTATATATATATATATATATATATATATATATATATATATATATATATATATGCACATTGAGAATCGTTATGAAATAAAACTTAAAAAAACAAAAAAAAATAATTTAAGAATTTTAGTTTTAAAAAATTACGCTGTTTTGTTGACGTTTTTAAGCATGGCTTGTTATAATAGAATGAAATTCTGAAGCAGGATCGCAAAATAAAATTTGCATGTTCTCATATGAGTTGTGGAAATAGTTATTAAGTTAGTTCACTTTGAGCTCATTTGATTTGTCTTGGCGTAATCTATACTCCTATAAATTTGGGTAATATTCATATTAAAATCCCTTTTTTTCTATTTATTTCAAAAGAAAATACAACTTTGTTATATATGGGTCGTAGAACTGCATTCATCTGCAAAAGAGCAAACTAATTTACAAATTCTTTTAAGCATTCATTTTACTTAATTCTCTATTAGTTTTTTCGATTTTCTTACGGGATGATCGCCTTTAGTTAACTATTACGTGTAATTATATTCATGCAGATATTCTACATGATTTATACTTGCGTAATTTTTATATAAAAAAGTTGTAGTTAACACAAATCTCTTTCTATATATTTGTATGTATGTGTATATATATTTGTTTAAAAAATTTTACCTACAAAACTTCTCCCTGAGTGCTTGGTCTAAAGAAACGTGACTTAATATTTAGGGTATTTGGACCAATGGGAAACTTTATATTTAGGTTTTAGCCAGGGAAAATCGATGAAAAAGTGTAAAAATGGAAAAATGGAATTTGCCAGGTAATGGTCGAACGACAGAATTCCAATATGCAAGCGTAACCTAGTAGCTATTGATTCATGTTTTAATTTTTGCCTTGCAGCAAACATGTCTTCATAGTACAGTCATTAACCTCAAATAAAAAAAGTAAATTCTAAGCTAAACGTTTTGGTTTCGAGTGTCAGTAGTGGCGCACGAGTCATTTTTATTTTTAACTTTTTAAATCATTACTATATATTGGGTCCAATATAATCCCGCCATATATATATATATATATATATATATATATATATATATATATAAATTGAACTCATTTTCCCCGCTAATGTTGACCTTAATAGGATTAAAAATAAAGACATTTCATGCAAATGTAATATGCGCAAACTGTAGCACAACGTCTGAGGTGTGTTATCGGCCTATTTCCTATCCACTTCCTCGATAATCGTAGATTCCTATATTCTATCTGCCGAGAGTTCACGGCCAAAATCGGTAAAGATCAATGGAAGTGGTAAAATCTTTTCTCTCTAATAAATTCCTCCTTCGCCCGCCACCACTTAACACCGTTGCAGACACAATTACGAAAGAACACCAGTTTGGGGTTTCTTTACTTCGTAGATGCTTTAAAAAACTGGAATGGAATTTTACTTCTCTGGGTGAAACGCACGATGAAGTTAATCGAATCGAAAGGTTATTTATGCCATTTTCTTTTTGTTTTTTAGCTTTTCGCTTCCCGCTGTGTTTTTTCCCCCTGATTTATGCTTCTGTTTTTCGATTTCTTTTTTAAAGAAGTTTTATGTTTGTTCGCTGTTTTTCTTTTCTTTTTTTTTTTTTGATTTTGCCGACTTTTGTAAAGAATTTTAACATCGTTTTTATTTTTATTTTGATATTTAAACATGGTTATTCTTTACTTTACCCACCCCGTTACACACCTCCCCCCCAAAAAAAAAGAACGGGCAACGCCGGGGACTCCCGCTAGTATAATAATAAATACGAAATCAATATATCATATTTAAGCGTATTTTACGACCAAGCAATGCCGGGTGGCCTGCTAGATAACATAAACGTCTATAGTTTATATAATAATTCCTACAGGCTTTTTTGGTTAGCAATGATTTAAGCCATTAACATTTGCAAGAGTAGTCGATGCGCACTTCATTTACAGGTTTAACGACTTGCCTTATTGGTAATGAAGAAACAAACACAATACAGCTTTATGGCAAACTATACGCGCAACACATCATTGACAGGTTATCAATGAAGACCTACGCCCTTGGACATTCTTACACAATAACCTATATATATAATAACGGCCAAATAAAGTTGGTTCATGATCGTTTTAAATATATATATTACTTGAATATGATGTAAAATTTGATTTCAAGCAATTATGATTTGTTCATTAGTTTAAGAGATTATCCTTTCCTCCTCCTCACACACATACACACACACACTCTCTCTCTCTCGCTCTCTCTCTCTCTTTATATATATATATATATATATATATATATAAATTTGTTTAATGGGTTTTGGTGGAAAGAAATCCAACAAAGTGCTCAATTACAAAGATAACTTTTTCGATATAAGAGCTTTATATTTATTCATTTAATTGTACAGAAGGTCATAAAAACATTGGTAACAGCTGTTTCATATATTTCAAGCCCAGCGTAAAGGGGGCCACTTAATGAAAAAAGGTATATGATGTTAGGCTCTCGTCAGACAGAAACAACATGGCTGACGAGAGCCTAACATCATTTACGTTTTACCATTAACTGGTCCCCTTCATGTTGGGCTTGAAACTGACGGTACCAAGGTTTTTCTGAACTTCTGATATATATATATATATATATATATATATATATATATATATATATACATATACATATGTTTGTGTATGCGTGTGTGTGCAGGGTGACCCAAAAAACAGAGGACATTGAATTGTTTTTTGGAGCATTTTACAGTCAACGGAGAAAAAAAGGCCAAAGACAATACACGCTTTATATATATATATATATATATATATATATATATATATATATATATATAAATATATATATACTTGTTGTGTAGCTTAAGATTCTTATATGCAAATCCACTAAAAGTCCTGTTTTTACGAAAAAGTGCTCGTTGAATAAACGGTGAGTGTGTATAGTATTTTAATTTATACAGACATCATTGGCTACATATGTGCACACGTGTTTCTGCAGTGTCTTGCTTCAGAGGCATTGCTTCATCAGGCGGTAGTATCAATTTGAGGCCCAAATCAATGAATTTTTAAATTCTTTGTATAAAATATGTTGCTTATCGAATTTAAATGAAGAGACAAGAAACGGCCAAGGGAGAGTATAAGTATGGAATACTGGGTTGACAACTAGAGTGAAAGAAGGAGGGAGATAGAAGGGGTTGAACGTGTGTATGCCAGCTATACGGTAGATATCTCTCATTTATTCTGTTTTTATATTTACTCAGTCATTTTATTTTCCATTGGTAAACATGTGTTTTATATATATATATATATATATATATGTATATATATATATATATATATCTTTATGTATATATATGTATATATATATATATATATATATGTGTATATATGTATATGTAAGCCGTGGTGAAGGCAACCTTTCTAGGAGAAGCAAATCTCTGATTTAAAAAACCATAAAGCGGAAGACCAGTACCCGCATTAAGCTGGTCTGCAGCTTAATTTGTTGCTGGCTATCTTGCTCTTGCTTGTTGCTGGATCTCAACATTTTGAACCGAGAGAGAGACTTAGCTGTCGTACAAAGCTAAGACTCTGTAACATCACCTTTGTATAGATACTCCCTCAGGCATTTGGGCTCATGAATTTTAAATGTCTGAGGGAGTGGCACTCGTCTGACAAGACGTTGCAATCATCATCAATCATCATATATATATATATATATATATATATATATATATATATATATATAGCCGCACTGATGAGCTGTGAAACAGCGAAACAGTACTGTATGTGGATGACTATATATATATATATATATATATATATATATATGTATATACACAGGAGAGTCACCACTTATCCAGGCCAGGAGGCCACTCGAGGATAAGGGTTATTGCGTGTACAGTAAACAATGGGATAATATCGTAGTAACGTTAGTAATGGAGATTTGATAAATTAGATTACTTAAGGGGGCGGTTTGTCAGGAATTTGTTTATGTAAGAAACATCTGACGAAACCTCCTGATATTAACTCCCTGTGTCGATAGAGAACTGCTATTTTCATTGCAAATCTTGCTTTCGTATAAGCTGGTATCGCCTGAAGAGGTCTGTAGTTACTCGTAACGCCATAAATAATTACGTTGACAAGCCAGTCCCTGTCAGATATATATATATATATATATATATATATATATATATATATATATATATATATATATATATTAAGCCCCCTCTTTGGGTAGAGCACTGTCGTAAATAATCAAACCGCTACTTAATTGGTTGAAAATGCGAAGCTCGTTGTTTGTTTGTTTACGAACAGGCGATTTGAGCACTATAAAAGTGGTGGCGGGTTTCTATTTAAATAGACATTCCGACGAGTTATTTACGGGCGTCGATTCCATGGTCGAATGGGAAAACTGCCGATTGTTAACACGACGGTTCTAGGTTCAATCCTTGCCTTAGGAGAGATGCTTGTCTAGCGGCACTGATGAGTTGTGATACAACGAAACAGGACTGTATGTCGATGACCACACACACGCACACACACACACACACACACACACACACATATATATATATATATATATATATATATATATATATATATATATATATATATATTTATATACGGTCTTTGCTAATCGAGCCAGAGATACCTCGTGTTGCCGAGTTCAAATCTATCGACTGGTGTTAATCGTGACACCCTGCACTGAAGATGCCCGAAAGGATGTAACACTAGTGTCTGTAGGTATTTAATTATTACAGTAAAAAAATAATCTGACAGCCCCTTTAAGAAATTCGTTTCTTGTCGTTGAACAGTTTCTGTTGAATTAAGTCGGTCAGTTGAGCTCTTATGCATAGATCATCATATAATGATTAGATCACTGTATGACTGACGTAAATGAACATTTAAAATTAAAATGTTAAAATTCAACGTTATTTCACGCGGTTAATGGTAGCTATGTCAAGTTTCAAGTTTGTGGACCAAAACTTCCTAAAGTAGTTTGTAAGAAATCGTCCCTTAGACAGACAGACAGACAGACAGATGAGACAGAAAGATGAGATTCCTTTTAATAACAAACGGCGTTGATAAGTCGTAAGATCGATTATTATATGGGACCTAATATATAGTGAGATCTCTTTTGATTGTCTAAACACACACACGCGCACACACATATACACACCTATATATATATATAGGTGTGTGTATGTGTGTGTGAGTGTGTGTGTGTATAGATCATCGTATAACGATTAGATCACTGTGTGCCTGACGTAAAGAACATTTAAAATTAAAATGTTTAAATTCAACGTTATTTCACGCGGTTAATGGAAGCCGAATGGATAGGTCTTTGCTAATCGAACCAGAGATGGCTCGTGGTGTCGAGTTTGAATCTGTCGACTGGTGTTAATCGTGACACTCTGCACTGAAGATTCCCGAAAGGATGAAGCACTAGTGTCTGTAGGTATTTAATTATTATAGTAAAAAAATAATTATCTATATGTATATATATAATTATTTTTTTACCATAATAATTAAATACATACATATATATATATATATATATATATATATATATATATGTGTGTGTGTGTGTGTGTGTGTGTGTGTGTGTGTGTGTGTGTCTGTGAAGGGGACTGGCTTGTCAACGTGATTATGCCGAAGTTAAGCAACGTTGAGCCTGGTCAGTACTAAAAATCGATGACCATTTGGAAATTCCAAGGGCTGTATGAGGTATCTTCTTATCTCGCTATTGTTACGAGTTCAGTTTACGTCACAGGGGTACTATGCTCTCGTTCTGTCAGCCATGAATAGATAGAGATCCGAAGTAATTAGCAACCGCATTTTTCGGTCGCACACACTGAAGATTGAAACTTCAACCTCCAGGAGAATACCATTTTCCAAGTACTCTAACCACTGCGCCACTGGTCGTCGTCGCCCATGGTACTCCACGCACTATAAGAAGATTGATGTATTGTGGGTGAGAGATATTGCTCTTATAACTGCACTAGATAAACGTATATCAATTGTATGTATTGTTGTTTTGACAGAGGATATGATATCGACGTATACACTGAATCAGTCTGAATCAGAGAGTTATCACATGGGTATATATTACAGTTCATATTTACATGAGTTAGCATTTTTTTTATAATAAGAATAATATATGCGTCATACCTTTCTTTTTTCAAGAGTTCTTTTATCTTCAATGTTGAGCTCCATGATGAAATGTGAAATGACCAACACCATAAACAATTGAGACATCTGTTCTTTCTTCTTTTGTGAAACCACAGAACAACACTATATATTTTTAAAATATGAATTGATTTCAGTTGTCTCAAATGGTCTTCACAAAGGTCTGCATTTCATGCTTACATGCTTGTTCTTCACAGCCTCGCTTTCTGGCTTAAAACACATCTGTTCACTTTCAGGATCAAACTGTAACTCCGGGACTTACTAAACTTCCCGACCTCTTGATCTCAGTTCCGTTACGTCATCACTTAAAAGCACACGTCTCTCGACGTGCGGCCTTTTCATGTATGCCTGTCCAAGGTAATTTTGTTTATTTAACCTAGCTAATTTATTTAAACATCCTCAGCCAAAACCCATTGCTACACTTTATTCTATAAACAATAAATAACTCCCAATATAAACTATTTTAACAATATCATTGAATAGATAGATAAATAGATGGATAGATAGTTCTGGCTAAAGCTTTTGATTTGAAAGTCATTCCGACGAACTGCCGCTCACCAAAATATCAAGAAGACAAATCATCTGGCATTGGTCACCAAATTCTCTATCACTGTGGAGTAAAAGTCATTTCCAAATTGAAAAAGAAAAATATCAAATCAATGATTTTTTAGCGAAAAATTCCTCGTTGAAAGATTTCACAGCACTGATTATTCACAGTTTTCTGACTACAGTTGATATCATTAGTATCTGGACGACGCTGTAGGCAAAGTATGCGCGTTTTTCACGTTTAGCGATCTCTTAACGACATGAATCCAGTGGACGAACCGAGCAGAGCCTGAACGATACTCGGGTTTAGTGATCTCAAGCCTAATTTAAGGGCCAGTCTCTTAACCACACGGCTTCGATGGGCGAGAAGTGCTCAGTCACTGAAGTTCAGTATGCTTTGTCTTGTATTGAGAACCGTAGGGGAATATCTCTGGCCAACCCCTAACAATTAAATTACATTCATAATTTTCAATAATACCTTATCATCTCAAATTACCAGTAATAATCTCAATTCCTAAGTGCACGAGAAAATGGGCCTAGAAAATCATGAGTGATCAACGGGTTCTTAAGTCTGCCCCTTTATTCTTCTTGTTCACGGACTCAATATCTCACCGTTACCTTGACGGTAGGAGGTTCTCTCTTTCCTTGGGACAGGTTTTCGTAATTATAAATGCAGTTTTCAGATTTGGGATGATTACAATTCTTTCTTTGTATAAAAGTTATCGCTGTTTTAACTACGGGCAAGTGTCTTTTGGTTGTTAATCAACCATAAAACCTTCCGTCAGCCCACAGCGATGTGTGTTTCAGATTTAATAGGTGATTTTACTACTTGACTTTTTAAAAAAATTTGGTCTCCGCGTCAAGTGAAGTAGTCAACTAGAGTCGCGCCTCACCTGAAGGTTCAAATTTCGTTAACTAATACACTGAGGTATAGAGGAGGCAACACCCCTTTCTACTTACCCTTGACTCCCCCGCTTAGTGTTTAGCAATGTGACATTTTAGCCTTACATATTACTTGAGCAAGTTTGAATCTTGGTCTCTCAACCCATTAGCGAACACAACCATTATGCCAAATATGCCGGCAAAAATACTGTACATAAAACAGTTTTATTGTTCTATCATCGCAGTGTAAATCAGCTTTTTATTTGCTTATCTATGACAAAATAGGGGAACTCAATTATATATGAGTAGTTTTATGTCATAAAAAAGTTTTAATGATAATTATCTGTCAAGAGGAAATTACTTATCAATGTTTTTTTTTTATATAGGTGTTACTTTTTAAGGGCCGAAAGATTCAGATTTATAATTAAGAAAACAACGTTTTTATTCGTGTTTCTTTTTATTTCTTGAATAGAAACTGTAAAGGTCAGGGAATTTTTAAAAGATTATTCGATTTTTATAGGGTGAATGGTAAGAACATAGGTGCGAACAAGAAGTGTCCATTTTGTCTCATATTACCCAATAGTGGCGCAACAATTTGGGGAGGCAGGGTAGATTTATGCATTGACGTTTCTGAATTTTTGAGATGAGGATTTTATTTGTATTATTATTCATCGGACTACTGTTCTCATCTTGAGTGTGATTTTCACAACGTTTTGGTCGATGTAACCTCCGGCCTTCTCCAGGTGTATCTTGTCGAACTCGGGAACGTTTCTGTCGAACTCGGGAATTTGGACGGAATTTCGGACGCATCCCGAGTTCGACAATATACACCTGAAGAAGGTCAGAGGTTACATCGACCGAAACGTTGTGAAAGCACACTCAAGATGAGAACTAGTCCGTTGAATAATTATACAGATTTTTGCCGTGTTCTTTATTATATAGGGTGTTTTTAGAGGTGATGAAGTTTAATTCGGCAACACTATTTTCTTTTATTGCAGAATTAGCAAATATCAGTTACATTGAGTTCAGCTTGGTTTGGCAATTCGTCATGTAGTGTCAGTAAGATGGAACTAATAGGATCATTATGCTGAGAGATGCGTTTCTATAAACACAACTTTCACGAAATAAACCTGCCGACTGGTAACCTTTCTGTGCGAGTTAATTCAATTAGATTATTTACTTCGGGAATATGAAAAGTCCTATGTCAATG
>NC_136514.1:77127152-77242152 GCF_053919585.1 Euprymna scolopes
CGCAGTACCCTGTATATCAAATTTCGAGTCTGTAGACTAAAACTTGACAGAGTTATTGCGTAGGGAAATGTACACACACAGACACACTCAGAGAGACAGGCACTATCACTTTTATAGTTATATAGATAGATAAACAACAGCCGTACTTCATGACTGGGAAGAGGTGAAAGTCAGACGGTGCAAGATCAGGAGAGTAGGGACGATGGGGAAGGATGTCATAATCACCCACCCCTGCTTCTGATCTGGCGACATGCGAGCTGTGGACTGGAGCGTTGTCCTGCAGGAGGAGGGTACCTTTCCTGATCTTACCCCGCCTCTTGATTTTGATAGCTTCCCTTAATTTCCTCAAAAGTGAATAATAGGCTTCTGTAATTGCGGTACCCTTTGCCAAGAAATCTGTCATCATTACTTCGTCCTTGTCCCAGAAGACTGGGAGCATGGCCTTACCAGTGAAGTTGAGAGGTGGTGAGTCCAAGTGGTTCCACTGCATTGACTGGGTTTTGGTCTCTGGATCATAGTGATGGACCCAGGTTTCATCCTGTGTAATCAGTCTTTTGAAAAACTTTGACTCATCTTCTTGGCACATCTCCAAATTCACTCTCGAGCACTCGACGCGTTCTCGTTTCTCGATTGGTGTGAGCAACCTGAGAATCCATCTGGCAGACAGCTTATGCATATGCAAATGGCCATGAATGATAGTTTCCATAGAGCCTGTTCTAATCTTGACATATTGGGCTATTTGGCGAATAGTAATGCGCCGATCTTCCAAAATGGCAGCCTCAACTTGACGGACGCGTCCTCAATGGCAGAAGAGGGAAACCAGATCAAGGAGCTGTTTCCACAGATTTCCGGCCATATTTGAATTCACGATGCCAGCGTTTTACAAGGTCCTATGATGGGGCATTATCACCATAAGTTTCTTTCATTTCATCAAAAGTCTCATGTGGTGTGCGTCCTTTCAAATATAAAAACCGGATCACTGCTCGACATTCGACTCCATTTCACACCTGACGTAATTCAAACACCTGTAAAACAGAAACCACAATTAGTTCAGAGCTGTAATTTGCCACATAACCCGTAGAGATATAAATCATTGCACATGCAAAATTTCAGCTAGATTAGACTACTGGAACTGGATCAGGGGCATTATTTATTGCACGCCCGTCGTACTCATTGGTCTAATGTTATTTACGAATATATTATTTTAGTACTACACTATATTACTATTTCCTATCCCAAAAGCATCTTTTAAAAACTACAGGCTTCTGGAATTCTCATCCTGCTGACTGGTGTCCTCCGAGCTGTAGACGTGGTCTGTTTAATATTAAAGCTAATACATATCTTCTATATTTGCGATAATCATTGTTAACTTCTTCGTTCAAGTGGTCTAATGCCTTGTCTGGAGCGATGTTCATTAAATAATATAAATGGGTGCATATGTAAACCTCTGCTTCTAGCTTTTCACATCAGATTCGGAGTATGACACGCAAAAATATAATTCTTGGCTTTGTAGCTGGGAGTAAGTCGTACCATTTGTTTTGATATTTTATTTTTATTTTTTATTTTCTCCGTCAATAAGAGTATATACTATTATTGAATTGACTGTATTCTTCTGGACTGTAGCTATTTTTAAATATGTTCCAATCAAGTGTAACCTCTTTATAAGGGACACGATTGTCCACACATTTAAAAACGACCATATTTTTAACTTTGTTCACATCGGGTAACAATAAATAAGTGCATTCGAAAATACTGAAAACACTAAGTATGGTACGTATACTACAAAAGTTAAATTCGACATTAACTAAACCAAGCATTTTGGTATTCCATAAAATATTTGTACTATCTAAATATCGATTTACTTGTCCGTACGTCCAGTGTCACAAAAACCATCATCATCGCAAACATTAATGAAGGAGAAACAAATTACCTCTCTTCGTAGTCTTTCATTGTCAGTCAAATTCATTAAAACCATTTTCTCTCGCAAAATAAAAAAAACATAGCTGTATCTTTAGTGTTTCAAATTTTATTTTATAATTTAAATAAAAATTTTGAGAGGAGACTATAAGTTATTGTTTTTTATTATAGTTTCTTTTTAAAATTTAAAGTAAAGTGAATTGACATCTGTTTCTTTTTTAATTTATATAAAATATTTTTTAAAAATAGTGTGTTGTGTATTTTTTAAATAGAAAAAAGGTCTAAGCTTCATTTAAATAAATTTTTAGCTATAAAAAGTTGAAAAATAATTTGCTAAGAAATTGTTTTAAATTTGTTGTTATTATTTTTATTTTTTTATTTATATTATTTATAATGTGTTTTAAAAAATTTCAAATACCGTGGTACTGCGAGTTTAGATTATTCTAACAAAGTTTCGATCGATGTAACTTTCGACCTTCTCTGGGTATATCTTGTCAAACTTGGAAATCTTTTTGTTGAACTCGGGAATCTGTACAGTATTTCGGAGGCAACTGTTTAGTTAATTTCGCTTCTCGTTTCGTCGAGCAAGACTGTGTAGAAGTCTGTGGGTATTCGCAATTTTATTCTTTCGTATTGCCTGTAGTTTGAATTGAACCTTCAACCTCCAGAAGAGTGTGACTTAGACCTGAATTTAGTTACTACTTCATCCGTAACTCCACTGGTCTTTGCTGAAATTCCGAGTCTGACAGAAAGTTTCTCGGGTTCAGAAAGTTATAGATGAGGATGATCGAGCGTTACATCGGCCGACACGTTGTGAAAATAACAGTCTAGATGAGAACACTAGTTCGAATAATCCAAATAATCCAAATTATCAATCCTCATTCGAAAAATAAATTTGGAAGGTAGTATAGGCGATAATAACTAAAATTAACTTAATAAACATCTCCACTAAGTCATGACTGACGGAATAAGAACAATCTTCATCATAGATTAAAAAAAAGGTTCAATTTGAAATTCTGTAAAAATTCATTGATCCAATATAAAGATAAACGAGTTCAGTAAGACGACCCTGAAGAACATCGAATGACACATGAGACGAAACGGGAAAATCGCAACTAAAATCAGTCGTTCTAATAATAAAAAATAAAACATTTCAAATGTAAAAACGTCATCAATAAAATTGAACGCTAAAAGCAATCAAATTACTCTTTATTTAAATCACGTTTACTTCCAACAAGGCATATCTCCACTTGAGCGTAAGGTGGTTACTATTTCGGACCATGCCTAAGAAAGATTAGCAAGATGTTGCTTTACAATATGTTTAAACTAATGCATATCAGTACAGTCAGGAGAGCAGGTAGGGAATTCCAAATGTAGCTGTTCGAAGTAAGAAACTATTAAAGTAGAAATCTTCCAGGCATTTAGATACCTCAACAGTGAAAGGGAGAGATTTTGTTGCTAAGCGGAGTGGTCGGGGATATGTACGTCGATTGGCCGCAAGTACTATGAGTTCATCAGGGTACATCCTATTAAAATATTAGTAAACAAGGCACAGGGATGAAACACTGCGGAGATTGAACAGACAAGAAATAAATCTACCATAATGCATTTCGGTTCATTTGTAATAAAATCAGTTATCTTATTGTTATTAGTGATTGAATAAAAAGGGTGAATTACATTCTCACTCTAAAAAAAAATTAAAGGAAATTCAGAACCATACAATATGTCGAACAGAAAACTGTTCCGACTATAATATTCTTAACAGCTCCCGATGTAAAAAAAAATAGCTTATTACATGCAATAACTTATAGAGATTAAATAATACAATGCCTGGACGGCATTAGTTTTATAAGACTTTGTTAAAATCTATCCGTTTTATATAACTCTCATACAACTTATTCTTTAGTAAAGCGACACTCCTTATATACAAAAAGAGAGCGAACACATCGAACGGCCTCATGCAGGATGTTGACAACCTTACTACGCTTACCTATGAAGAGCAGCTCAAAATCTTAACTTATTCTCACTGAAAGAACGAGTGATATGACTGGACTAGATTCTCGCGTACAACATAAACCACGTACATGATCAACAAACAACATGATCTACGTGCAAAATAATCAACATACAACATAATAAAAATACAACATAACATACAATATAGTCAACATACAACAGAATTACATCAACTTTATATTAGCATGCAACATAATAAAGTAAAATACATCAACATCAACATGATAAAACACATCAACATCACCGTAATAAAGTAAATCTTATCATCATGATAATTAGCATGCAACATAATAAAGTAAATCTTATCAACATGATAATTAGCATGCAACATAATAAAGTAAATCTAATCAACATACAACACTTTAAACGTACAGAATGATCAACGGACAACATGATCAACGTACAACATAATCAACATAAAACATTATAAACATACAACATAATCAACATATAACATTATAAATGACAATAATAAACATACAACATTATACTACCGAAATGTTCTTGCAATAACCGTTAGAAGATACAACATAATCAACATTAAACCATATCAACATACAACATGATCAACACACAACATAATAAACATACAACATATATAATATGATACACCATACAACATAATAAAGATAGAGCACAATTTACGTACAACTCGATAAACGGAAAACATAATCAACATACAATATGATCACCATCCAACATAGTTAATATACAACAAGATCAACATAATCCACAGACTACATAGTCATCGTACAAACGTTCTAATATAGTTTGCGCATGCGTAAAACTATTCATAGCTAAAAGTGATTTAATTTTTAAACTTTCCTCTTGCTCTGTCGAGTAAATCAAGCGGTAAAGAACGCGGCTAGAGCGCTAAATGCTTTGGTTTCGATTCTAGCTGATTACACTGGAGTCATTATTTGTTAACTTTTTAAATTAGAACTATATATATATATATATATATAAATATATATATATATATATATATATATATATATATATATATATATATATATATACGCATAGACACAAATACATATATTGTATTATACATTGGTCCAGAGAGAATTGGCCCTGTAATAATAAAGAAAAAATTTGCATAAATAAAATATATTTAAGCGTATTTTACGACTAGGAAAGACTAGGACCCAAATGCCAGTAAAGTAAGGGACATTTAAATGCCTGATAGGATGGTTCGGCTTCCATACAAGTAATCACCTTTAACCGAGCCGTACGATTGAGAATAAGGTGGCTCGCCTGTGCGCCCAAAATAACATCTAGCGATTTGCGGATGCCGAATTTTGATTACATAAACGATTAGCTATAAGGAAACCCCCTTTTTATATCAGAGGAATGCAGGTAATGCCGTCGCCGACTCTGGAGAAGGTAATGCTGGAAAGGTAAGCGAATGTTGCCAGATAGACCGATGATTCATTTCACTTCAGTTCAAATAAAACTTCAAATAACTTTGTAGATAACAATCAATATCTATCAGACTCTTCACTAGACGTGGGTAGTCCGTTTTCCCCAAAATGGGCCACTTTGGAGGGTGAATAATAGAGATGATCAGACCAGCCTGTATTCCCAGTGAAGAATCTTCAAGCGATAAACAAATCATTCCATCATAACGGGGGGGGGGGGACTAAAGACTATTTGTGGCTTCTATAAGATGGGGTAATGCCTGGGATGCTGATCTACCTACGACCAACTATACGAGTAATTACCTTTACTTAAGCCAAACGAAAGTAAACTGTCTAGCATGTGCTCTCAAAATAACAGCCGCTTACTTTCCAAGGCCAGATATTGTTTCCATAGGCAATTAACCACAGTTAAAGAAGGTAATGCCTAGGAAAATAAAATACCTGGTTTGTGCTCTCAAAATGACAGCCGACTACTTTGCGGATGCCAGATCTCGCTTTCTTACAAATGAACGGATTTGAAAAGAAAATACCATACAAAATCGATTAAAAAAATCGATTATCGCTTTCCAAGAACAACACTCGCGGTTCCCGTCTGAAATCCAAGATTTTATTGATTTTTGTTTCTTCCGAAAATAAAATCCATTCACTGAACAAATACTTTTGCTGAATCGTATTTTTAATTAAGCAAGCCGACAGATTCAAGGACAGATGAGACATTTTTCGAAAAATAATTAATTTCAAATGATTACAAGATGGGCGTCCGTATTCAATGAATTTGCGAGTTTTCGAGTCTGGGCGGCTGATTTAGTATCGGAATGCGAGGATGCGTAAAGCTTTCTTATTTAATTAAATATTATTTAAAAGAATGTTCACTTTGTATCTTAATATATTTGCTTCCGACTTTTATCTGGATAAAATGTTGCAGTACAATTTTTTATTTAAATAAATAAGAGTAGCTAAGAGAGTTAGATCAGCAGAAGTTAAGAAGTTAGAAGTCTTATATATATATATATATATATATATATATATATATATATATATATATATATATATATATATATATACTAGCATTTCAGCCCGGCGTTGCCCGGGTGTTTGGAGGTGTATACTGAGCCAAAAAAAGGTCAATCTTTAAAATGTATTGTTTTAGTCTCAAATCAAGTTATTAAGTTAGATCCATGTACAAGGAATCTATATCTAAAATTTCAAGTGTTTAGACCCAAAATTTTCGGAGACGTTTGGTAGAGTTCTCAAAGGTCAAATCGTTGAACTTTGACCCCTTAACAGGCACATTTCTGGGGGAAAACCGATAACGTAGATTTTCCCAAATCGCAGTACGCTGGATATCAAATTTCGAGTCTGTAGACTTAAAATTAACAAAGTGAAGGAAAATGTACACAAAAATTGACGGAGTTATTGCGTAGGGAAATGTACACAGACACACAAACAGACAGACACACACAGACACGTTCACATTTATATATATATAGATATATCTATATATCTATAAAAGTGAACGTGTCTGTGTGTCTGTGTGGCTGTCTGTGTGTGTGTGTGTGTGTGTACATTTCCCTACGCAATAACTCTGTCAATCTTTAGTCTACAGACTCAAAATTTTATATACAGGGTATTGAGATTTGGGAAAATCTTTACGATCGGTTTTCGGCCAGAAATTTGTCTGTTAAGGGGTCAAAGTTCAACGATTTGACCGTTGAGAACTCTACCAAACTCCTCCGAAGTTTTGGGTCTAAACACTTAAAATATTAGATATAGGTTCCTTGGACATGGATCTAACTTAATAACTTTATTTGAGCCTAAAAAAATAAATGTTAAGTGGTCATAATAGGGGTCCAAGTTTTTAAAAAAATTTACCTCTGCGGTCTCTTCCAAATTACTCAGCCAATTTCTGCTCTAAACATTTGAAATTTAATATAAAGGGTATTCAGAGACAGGGGAAGCTTTTTCATTTTTGGGGTCGAAAATTTTTAGTTACCGATATATAAATGTATGTATGTATGTTTGCATATCTGCCCAACACTTTCGACAGAGGGAACGGATTTTCTCAAGATCAGTATCGTTTTTAAGTTCGACCTTTCAGACGACAAATAACGAAAAATTGACTAAAACATTAATATCTTCACCTTAAACTGGCACTTTTCTACAGGAGAGGGTCGCTTTTTTTCGCCGATATTTTTGAAAGTCATCCCCTCTTTTCGATTGTCTAGCTTTAATTTAAAAAAAAAAATATCTCTTCCAGTTTGGCGGTGTTTGTAACAGCATAGACGTTCTTTTCTTCCTTCACGGTATTGGTTCGAGCCTGCCTTCCTACTACCACTTTTGTTTTGCTCAAGACACACATCCAAAAACCCGGGTAACGCCGGGTTGAAATGCTAGTACGTATATATTTTTGTTTAATCTATTAGTCTATCTATCTATATATCTATAAAAGTGAACTTGTCTGTGTGTCTGTGTGTGTACATTTCCATGCGCAATAACTCTGTCAATTTTTATTCTACAGACTCGAAATTTGCTATACATGGTACTGAGATTTTGGCAAATCTGTGTAATTTGTTTTTGGCCGAAAATTTTGCTGTAAAAGAGTCAAAGTTCAACGATTTGACGTTTGAGAACTCTACCAAACTCCTCCGACAATTTTGGGTCTAAACACTTGAAATTTTAAATATAGGTTCCTTGTACATGGATCTAACTGAATAACTTGATTTAAGCCCAAAACATTAATGTTTTGGGGGTCATAATAGGGGTCGAAATTAAAAACAATTGACAGTTTTTTGTTTTGTGTTGTTTTTTTGCTCAACATACTCCTCCAAACACCCGGGCAACGCCGGACTGAAATTCTAATATATATATATATATATATATATATATATATATATATAGATATAGATATATATATGTATGTATATATGTATGTATATATATTATATATATTCAAGCAAATATTATTAAATGCTACGGAGACACTTTGCTTTATGATTCTTTTTTTTAATTTTCGATTTTCCGTATAATCTTTTTTTCATCAAAAGCAAAAATATTAATAAAAATTCCATAATTTTTGCTATCACGAGCGCTTTCGATTCGTCCACGAATCATCACCAGGTGTTGAAGTAAAAGTGCGAAGGAGTGAAAATGAGAATTAAAAGTGAAAACTAAAATATACAGTAAACGGCGATAAGTTAAAATATATAGAGTCGATGAAAAGTCAATTAAAATTATAGGTCGATTATAAATTCGAGTATTAAAATCAGCAAGTTCGTAGACACCGTTAACAAGTCCGCCCAATAAGAACTACGCAAGACATTTTAGAACGTTACTCGAATGCAACATCATTTATATTGGGCTGAAGGGTTCTAATATATGACGTTTCAAGAATTAAAAATTTTTAATATTATTCTCATGTTGTATAATTTTTACGTTCTCAATGAGGACCTTTCTAAAATTGTATATATATATATATATATATATATATATATATATATATATATATATAGAGAGAGAGAGAGAGAGAGAGAGAGAGAGAGAGAGATGTCACAGTTCCAAATTACTTTGGTCTTAAGAGAGCTGCACGGGAAAATATAACAAAATATTAGGACCTAAAAGAATAATCTAAAAACATGATCTCTGAAAGAAATAAACATTATACCGGTTGTGACGGGAGTAACTGGCCTATTAAAAAGAATCTTAAGAAATATTGAGTAGCAATCTCTGGAAGACAAAGCTGTAAGGAAATACAGATAGCAGCCATAAAGGGAACAGTGTCTATTCTTAAAAGAGCCCTCGGATACAAATTGAAATTGTAACAGAATCAAGTGTTAGCCCCAGCAGGGAGCCCCTTGATCTCTTCAAACTAACAAAAGTAAAATAAAAATTTTAAAAAGACAATCCTCTATCATAGAATCTGCGAATTACGTTGTGTTGGCTTCTTAACTCGCAAATTCAAGTTAAACTGTACACAAATTTACATCGAGGAAAACAAATCTTTAATTTATGTCACGCGAGCCACGCCCCCTCCCCCGGATTGAACCATTTATCAACGATCACTGTTTAACACCACACGAACTTTGATTTTTTAATGTTATAAAGACAGGGCAGGAAAAAGAAAACACAAACTGTGTCTATGCCTGATGAAGACAGATGTCGTCCAAACTGAGTTGTTGTTTTTTTAATTAATTAACTTTAATATTTTAAAACATATACGTTTTATTGCTTCTTAACTTACCAATTCAAATTCATATTAACGCCACACTCACACCGATAAAAATATCTAAAATCAACAATTAATAAACTTGTAAAACTCGGCATCGAGTCTCGATTGTTTACCATTTTGTTCACAACTAATCCATTGGTTTAAAGACGTGTGAATGAATATTAAGAGTTTTATATATACAAATAATTGTTATGTGTCAAGCTAGTCGTGCAGACGTTTTGGTAACTATACATTTTTATTGATAATTTATTACGATTATTACCGCCATATTTCGTCATATTTATTCTTAGAAACATTGAATAGACGACATAACGACTGCTAATAACGCTCCTGTCTTGCCTGGCGTTATTTAAAACATTTAATATTGTAGGATTAGTGATACATATAGTAATATCAAAGTCGAAAAGAAACATATATCTATGAAGTTTCAATCAACTTGAATTATCGATCTGAAGGGCAAAATTTCTAGTATATATTAAATATTAGACTGCTTTTATTTTAACACAAATACGTAGTTTAAGCGAACCATTGTTTTTTTTTTTTGTATTTTAAAACTATTTTCAACGGAATTCATATAGTTTATCAATTTATTAATCAACTAGCAGCGCAGTCCAGCTTTTCTCGAGCCCTATGCACTGTTAATAACTTTTTATGTATATGTATATATATACATTAAAATGTCTAGGTAACCGACATCTAAAATTTCAAGTGTTTAGACCCAATATTGGCGAAGGAGCTTAGTAGAGTTTTCAAAGCTCAAAACGTTGAACAGTGACAAATTCACAGCTAAATTTCTGGCCGAAAACTGATTAAAAGATTATTCGTCTCCAAGTGTATATGTACGTACGTCTATAAACACATGTGTGCGTATCCTATGTGTGTATGGGTATGTGTAGAAGCATATGTGGTAGTGTGAGTGTGTATATGCATGTATGTTCATATGTGCGAGTGTGTTAGTGGGGTGCATGTATGTCCAATTAAAAGTTTTATGAAAGACTTGGGTTTGAATAGAGGCCACACAACTTGCTGACGATTCCAAGTCCAACATCTTGGAAAGGTTATATACAAATAGATCTTAAACTTATTGGCTATACCCGTGCTCGCCCGGTTGCTGACCCTCCCCGCCTACACTCACATTTCCGTCATACACACTGAGGAAGACCGAATGATCGGTCGAAAATATGTGCTTTCGAAAGACACATTCTTGTTTTTTTCAAAAGACTTTTTGTATTCCTACACGTCAACACATAGGAATACAGAAAAGATATAAACATTTATATATTTTTCGTATTGATTTTTAATTCATACATATTTACACACACACACACACACACACACACAAACATACATACATACATATACACACACACACACACATATATATATATATATATATATATATATATATATATATATATATACACTTGTGCCCGATATTATTCATACCCCTCGGATCTTTGAGATTTCTATAAGAATATTGCTCAAACCAGAAGGTAGACAATATTAAAGGGATTTCAAACAATAAATCAAGCATAAGCATTTCATTTAAACTCAACAAATAAATAAATTATGCAAGTTTGAAACATTATACAAAGAAAAACAATAATGGCACTAGTTCAAAATTATTCATACCTCTCTTACTAATAGTCACTAGCATGCCCTTTATTCTTAATAACTGCCTGTAACCGTTTTGGATATTTATCAACAAGGTTTTTACAAGCATCAACACTGATTTTTGACCATTCTTCAATGCAGTAGTTCTCCAAATCCCTCAAACTTCTAGGTTTCCGCTTTTTAACCTCAGTTTTCAATATGCGCCAGAGATTTTCGATAGGGTTTAGGTCGGGACTCTGGCTAGGCCATTCCAAAACATTAATTTGATTATCCTCAAACCATTTATTGACTATTTTGGCAGTATGTTTTGGATCATTATCCTGTTGAAGGACCCAGTTTCGTCCTAAATGGAGCTTCTCCGCATCCTGTCTAATGTTTTTCTGGAGTATCTCCAAATATTGCTCCTTCTTCATGGTTCCATCTATCTTGACCAAACTACCTGGACCACTAGCCGAAAAGGAGCCCCAAAACATTAGGCTACCACCACCATGTTTCACCGTGGGTATGGTGTTCTTTGGGTTGTAAGCTTCTCCTTTCTTCCTCCAAACGTAAAAAGCATCCATATGGCCAAACAATTCAATTTTTGTTTTGTCAGTCCACAAAATACTTGAGAAAACGGACTCTGGAGAATTCACATGGGTCCTAGCAAACTTTAGACGTGCTGCAAGGTGTTTTCCGGTGTGCAATGGAGTCCTTCTTGGTCTTCTTCCTTTCAGACCATTTTCATGCAGAGTCCTTTGCAATGTTTGCCTTGATATTTTTATGCCAGAAGACTCCAGATTTTCTAAAATATCCTTAGTAGTGGTGGTTGGATTTGCATTAAAACTTCCTACAATATTCCTGGTGGCTCTAGCAGACAGTTTCCTTTTCCTTCCTCTACCAATCAAGTTGTTTGTTGTGTGGTGGCTCTGGAATTTTTTGATGACGCTCTGTACTGTTGCTGTAGGGACCTCGAATTTCTTGGAAATTGACTTGTAACCTAAACCATCCTTATGTGAATTCACAATTTTAGTCCTAAGATCATTACTAAGCTCTTGTTTCTTCTCCATTCTAATAATTTTTATTCTTTTATTGGTTTTCAGTTGATATCATTTTAATTTCTGAAAAATGCAAAAAAAGAAATGAAATTAATCAAAGGTTGTATAAAAGCATTCAAAATAAGAATCAAACAGGAAACAAACAGTCAAAAACTCGATTAATACTGAAAAAATAAGGGGGTATGATTATTTTTGAACATTGCAGATTTTATAAATAGCTGTATATTTCTTTTATTACAAGTATCCCGAGATTTTAAAATGACGGAAATGATCAGAAGAGGTTTATTAAGAATATGTATCAATATGGACGTAAACAATAAATTCTTACAAAATTACACCTAATAAACTCAATTTTCAAGGGGGGGTATGAATAATATCGGGCACAAGTGTGTATATATATATATATATATATATATATATATATATATAAGAGCTTAGTTTACTTTCGAATATATAAACACTTTCTTTTTCCCCTTCGCATCACGGGTTCGAGCCAGCCTGCCTACTATAACTTTTGTTCAACCCACCTACAAACACCCCAACAACGCCGGCAATCTAGGCTACATTTTTTTATAAATAATAAATTTAATATATTACTAATATATATATATATATATATATATATATATATATATATGTATATATATATATATATGTGTGTGTGTGTGTATATATATATATATATATATATATATATATAGAGAGAGAGAGAGAGAGAGAGAGAGAGAGAGGGAGAATGAAAAAAAGTTATATTCCAAAATTGACCTAATTTATTATTTTAATTCAGTTGACTTATACAATTCTTGACAGTATCTGTTTCGTAGCGCAAAATCAATCACTTAATATATATATATATATATATATATATACATGTATGTGTATATATGTATGTATGTGTGTCTATATATATGTATATATGTATGCATGTGTAGATATGTATATGTATGTATATATGTATATGTAACTGCCTTAATAGCATAATTTTAAGTTTTTTCCATATGTAGAGAAATAGTTTATATAAATATAATTAGCTAATGAAAAAAAAATAAATAACAGTTTATAACCTTATTTGAATAATGATTTTGGACAAATATGGTAAAATAGTCCCAAAAATGGAATGTTTTTATTATCCCTAAAAGAGCCCCTGGGACACATCCAATAATTATCGCGAAGTATAGGCAAACAAAAATATAGAGAAATCAGTTAGTTACAACTTTTCAGAAAATTTTATAAAAATCCAAAGAATCAATTTTTTTTTTAATAAGCACAAAAGTGTCAATTTTAGCCATTTTAACTTGGAAAGCACCCCTACGGGGGACAACCAGAGTTTTCCCGGAAAATCCGTTATGTTACTCTTTTACTCATAGCATGTTTAATGTTTGTGCAAAATTTCAAAAATTCCAAAGCGTCGTTATTGAGAAAAGTGCGGACAGACGAACGGACGATGGACAAGAGTGAATTTACAGGTCCACTCTCCTTTTGTCGGGGGACTAAAGAAACTAATGATATTCTAAATGTGAAAGTGCACTGATCGGGAGAAGAAATAGTTGTAGAAAAGGTAGAAGACTAAACGCATACATCTTAATCATTAAAGAAAGAAATATTAAAAGCAATATTCGAAGAATATATTAGCTCGGGCGAAAGACGAAATAGTGAAAGATCCAGACACTCCCTAAGAATGGATTTCTCAGTCTATAAAAAACAAGTAAGCGGTAACCATTTGGGAGAGTGTAAACTAATCTGTATACTCTTGCATTTAAGGTAAATTCAGAAATGTTACTCTGTACTTTGTGCAATTAACTTGTTATTTCTTAGTTTGCGTGTTCAGTCTCATTTGATCTGATTAATGTATACTGATTCAAGGAGATATCGAGAAGGAAATCCGATTTTTAAAAATTATCCCGCAGAAGAAAGAAGGTTCACATGCCTCGCCGCAGTGACTTCGTCCACAATAAAGTGTAGTTAATATTACACTGTAGAGAATTTACTGTTGATTTTGGTTTGGTTTGATTGTTTATATATACGTTTTTAATTCCGAATCCAGTTATTTTGGAAATAGAGTTTCATTTCTTTGTCAACTGTTTCACGATTGAACATGCGCGAATCGTTGACATTATGTTAAGCATGAATAGGTTTGAAAAAAATTTAAATACGTGTTAAGCTGGCCTAACCGTTATCGTAATTTACTTACTGCCTTTAGGTTTTCGTTTCGATCTCAGCTTGAGTATTTTTATGTTTTCTCTTACATATAAGAAGTAAATTGTTTAGAAAAAAACAAAATACTCGCATGCCGACGTCTCAGTTTCTTTCAGTATTTTTACTGAAGTTTTTAATGGAATTATGCTTAATACGGCAACGCCAGATACATCTTCTAGTATATATATATATATATATATATATATATATATATATATATATATATATTTATTTATAAATATATATATATTTATAAATATATATATATACATATATATTGCTTAATTTAAACGCAGATTGTATGAACAAAGCTTATCTTCTAGAACTGCTCGCCTAATAAACACTGTTCCGCTGGCCTGCTTCCCGACTGACTACAATATCATAGCATTTAAGTCCAATGTCTAAAAGTTATTGTTGAACTCTCCAATTAAATAATCAAATTCCACTCAAACTACACCATTAACGATTATTACACTACTGCCTTCCGTTCATTGACATTTATCCCCGAATTGCCTTCGGGCCTTGATAAGTGATAACTACCATTAAAACATACATACATATATATTTATATATATATATATATATATATATATATATATGTATATATATATAAAACCATGTATATGTATTTTACCTACGATGTGCATTTATTCAACAAACTCGGACTACTATATACCATTCTATACAAGAATTACCACGACACTCGAATAAATTCATATCCTTTCATCGTATCTACTCTCGCTTCACCTATTTTCTTTATCTCTGCGGTCAAAAACATGCAATTAATTTTTAAATGTTTTCTTTGTATACGCTAAATAACAATTTAATAAGAAGAATAAGATTTAATATTTACTAATGACTTTTTCTCTGAAGAGATATGCCTACATCGAAAATCCATTGGTTAAGGAAAAAACTCTGAACTGTATTCTTTATCTAAACAATAAATTTCTATTCTGAAAATTGATTTTTTTTCTAATAAAATTTAAATAAAAACACTATCAATTCCATTTGCTCTATCAAGTATATTGAGCTACTCTCTTTTTAGCGGGGATTGTCTGTAGGACTTGATACTAGACGATTACTGTGTGTTCCTATTCACCTCATGGTTCTGATATTTTATAAAGCCCCCCACTTTGGGTTGAGCACTGTCGTAAATAATCTCACTCGCTACTTAATTTGGCTGAAAAATGCGAAGCTCGCGGTTTGTTTACAAACAATCGTTTGAGCACTTTACAAGTAGCGGACGGATGTTTATTTAAATAGACATTCGGGCAGATTAGTTGCGGGCACCGCTTCCGTGGTGAAGGGGTAGAACTGCCGACTGTCAGCACGACGGTTCAAGGTTCGATCCTCAGCTTCGGATAGGTGCTAGTCTAGCGGCACTGATGAGTTGTGATACAACGAAACAGGACTGTATGTCGATGACTACAAATATATATATATATTTATATATATATGAATGTAAATGTATAAAAAAGAATACGAAAACTATAAAAGCTTATAAATTTCTTTATTCGTTTTCAATTGGTGACCTGCAGGAATACAAAAATAACATTATGAAAAAAAATTAAAAAACTTTTTTTACAAGTACATAATTTCAACCGATCCTTCAGTCTTCATCAGTGTAGTGAAAGTATGTATATATATATATATATATGTATATATATATATATATATATATATATATATATATATATATATATATATATAGTAGTTTGCATGAAGCATTGCTGGTAAGTATTATATGGAAGTTTTAAAAGCAAAAAGCAATGCGGAAAGGACCGGAATCATGAGAGTAAAGAAAAGAAAAACAAACAAACAAATAGACGGCCATGTTTGAGTAGAGAAATGTCTAGCTGTTTATTATGAAACAAGGCACATCACCGTCTTGAATATACTTTTGTTTTCTTTTTGAAAAGGGGGAGGTGTTTTTCTCCCGAAATTAATCAAAGGTCCATACCACCAACGGACTTTATATACAGCGGATATAACAACACCTTGGTTGCAAAATAATTATACAACGAGGTGAGGAATGATAGATGAATAAACAGTTAGACATTTCTCTACTTGAACATATCCGTCTATTTGTTTGTTTTTCTTTTTTTTTTACTCTCATGATTCCGGCCTTTTCCTCATTGCTTTTAGCTGTAAAACTGCCATATATATATATATATATATATATATATATATATATATATATATATATATATATATATATATATATATATATATATATATATTCAAGCAAATATTATTAAATGCAGCGGAGACACTTTGCTTTATAATTCATTTTTTTTTAATTTTTCCATTTTGCATATTATATGGAAAAATGCGCGCATGAAAAGTAATATTCTTAAGATTTTGAATTAAGAGGTTGAATTTCTTGTCCTTTACTTTTACAGGTTTAATAAAATCTTAAGAATATTACTTTTCATGCGCGCATTTTTCCATATAATCCATGATTTTTCCAGGCATTGCTATTGTATTAATATATAAATTTATAATATTTATTAATGATTGTCAAAAAAAATTAGCTCTCAAACACACATTTATGCAATATTTATCATTCAATCACAGTAGTTCCGAGTCAGGGTCTCTACCGAGACTGCGGTTCATGAATTTGTGATCTGTATAGAGCGTAAACTAACAAAAAAGAAGATGGCACTCGGTGTCTTTTTAGATATCGTTGGAGCTTTTGACAACATACCCTTCAGTAGTATTTTCAAGTCGCTACGAGAACTCAATGTGCCACCAGTACTCATCCGAACAGATGAAGTAGAACTACTGAGGGCAACTGTTGAAAAAGGGAAGTAGTAAATGAAACCCCCAAAGTGGGATTTTATCACCTTTACTATGGAACTGTATGCTGAATCCTCTTTTAAAGGAGTTTAAAAATAGGAATATTTATGCCCAGGCTGCTGATGATGACATCGCAGTGCTGGTCGCGGCTTCAAAAGCAGCATTGGTCAGACGCATTGCCAAAATGGGACTACATTTTTCATCAAATATGATAACGAAAAATTTGAGTTTATTCAAAGAATATGTATATCATAGAATTCAATAATATTTTTAATCGATAAATTCACCATTTTTTGCTATAAAATCATAAGGAGAGTTAAAAAAATAATAGTTATTAAAAAAAAAGTTCGGTTTTTTAATTATAAAAAAAAACGATACACGAGATTGAACCTAAAATCTTTCCACTAACCCCAGGTACTCTAACCGTTACGCTAACATGTCATATTGCCAAAATCCCAGTAAAAATATGTATATAGAAAAAAAGTTATGCAAAATAAAAAAAAGCGTTAGTCACTTATGTACTTACTCTCCTGTTTGTGAACCCACATATTTTGTTGTAACTTTTTTTCTACTGAACCAATTTTCGAAATTTATTTTTCAAAATGTAGCTAATGAGGTGTTCTATCCAACTATATACCCTGTTAGAAATTTGGTTGCGAACGGAATTAGTGGTGGAGGTTTGAATGCGTCTCGATTCATTCAATTTCAGACTTAAGCATATATTCAACCACTACCGTGGTTGAATGATATATGCAACCACTACCGTGGTTGAATGATATTCTTTCTTGTATCAAAATCAAAAATATGAATAAAAGTTCCATAATTGTTTCTGTCATGAGCGCTTTCGATTCGTTCCCGAATCATCATCAGGCGTTGAAGTAAAAGTGCGAAGGAGTGAAAGTGAGAAAAATGTAAACCTAAAATATACAGTAAACGGCGATCGTAAGTTAAAATATATAGAGTCGATGAAAAGTCGATTAAAAATTCGAGTATTAAAATCAGCAGGTTCGTGGACACCGTTTACGAAGTCCGTCCAATACGAACTACGCAATATACCAATTCCAAATCACACACACACACACACACACACACACACACACATACACACACACATATATATATATATATATATATATATATATATATATATATATATATATATATATATATATATATATATAAATTACAATAAGTTTACCCAGGTAATCAAAATGGTAAACTTAAAATATATTATAAAATAAACTCAGCCAGATGTAAAAGCTCAATAAAACCGAAAAGGAAATAGAGCTTATAATATTAACAAATGATTAATAAAACATGTTAAAAGACATCTTGAAAAAGGGTTAAAGACATATTTAATTTTAAAAAAGGAAGCACAAGATATCTTGTGCTTCCTTTTTTAAAATTAAATATGTTTTTAAAATTAAATGTTTTTAACTCTTTTTCAAGATGTCTTTTAACATATTTTATTAATCCTTTGTTCCTATATATATATATATAAAGCTCCTTTGATAAAGTTAAGCGCTCTTGGGAAATTAAGAAAAAAATGGTCGTTATATACTTTATGACTGTCTAAGGTAGATTTCCACTAAGTTGGCAATCACATGCACTTTATTTCCCTCAACGCTTGTAGTGCATGTAAGTAGCAGGTTTAGTCAAAAGTGGATTTGTGACGTGGTTAACAACTCCTCCCTCCCCATAGCACTATTTATCACTTTCCACAATGGTGATTTTGTAAGCATTAAGTACTAGTGTTTTATGTATGAAATAAATGTATTTTTTATAAGGAATTATTAATTGTATGTATATGTAAATATACATCACTACCGGTCTCCCTCTTCTCTCTCTCTCTCTCTATCTCTCTCTCTCTCTCTCTCTCTCTCTCTATATATATATATATATATATATATATTTATATATATATATATATATATATATATATATATATATATATATATATTGAATATATGTTGAATTCTTATATAATATTATAGATTCATTGAAAATACCATTCTGTAAAAGTTCATAGAACTTTTTAATACGATGTACCAAGTTTTACAGAATAAGGAGAGTGGGGGAACACTTCTGACCTACGTTTACGATTTTAATGCGGTATTGGCTGTAAATATGCGAGTCTAATCCCGCTAGAGAAGCACACCTTTGTAACTGATGGAGAAGCAACCATTTCATTTCCTACCAAACAGACATGCTTCCACGCGTTAAGCACGGACCATATTTACAATATGATGCAATAACCTTTAGTGTGGGGCGTCTTGAGATGACATTACCAGTGCAATCCCAATAAACACTTAGCTAAGCTTTCCTTAGAGAAACGGCCATTATGTCGATCGGGTTTGGAATGAAATAATGTCAGCGTTCAACTCAACTATATGACCTCATTCCCGCAAGTCACTTCGTAGGAACAAACACGCATGTACATACACACTCATAGATATGTCTTCTCTCTAACATTTTCACACATACACACACACATACATACACACACACACACTCTCTCTCTCTCTCTCTATCTGTATATATGTACATATATATATATATATATATATATATATATATATATATAAAATGGGTTAATAAATTCCAACGAAAGAAAGATGTATATTTAAATAAGGGAGTAGTCACCCATAATGTGTATTTGGTCTGTGATGCGTCCTCGTCAGAAATTATTTTCAAAATAATAATTTCTGACGAGGACGCATCACAGACCGTCTGAAACGCGCGTAAACGATTTCAATGACTTAAAAACATTATTACAATGATCCAAACATAATTCTCAATGAAAAACCAAGACACGAAATAATAAAATAATGTTAAAAAATACACATTGTTGGTGACTACTCTAATTTTCTTATATATGGATTGTGGATTGAATTGAGCAAAAGATCTAGCTAATTTTCATATTCTTATAAACATTCATTTTAATTAATTCCCTATTAGTTTTTTTAGTTTTCTTATGGGATGATCATCTTTAGTTAACTATTACATGTAATTATATGTAAGCAAGTATTCTACTAGATTTATACTTGCATAATATTTGCGTAAACAGTTTATAGTAAACACAAAATTTTTTCCATATATATTTATGTACACGTACATATTTTTGGTTAATCTATCTATCTATTCATCTATCTATATATCTATAAACGTTAACGTGTCTCTGTGTCTGTCTGTGTACATTTACCTACGCAATAACTGTCAATTTTTAGTCTATAGGCTCGAAATTTGATATACAGGGTACTGAAATTTGGGAAAATCTATGTGGTCGGTTTTCGGTCAGAACTTTGCCTGTTAAAGGGTCAAAGTTCAACGATCTGACCTTTAAGAACTCTACCAAGCTCCTCCGACAATTTTGGGTCCACACACGTGAAATTTTAGATATAGGTTCCTTGGACATGGATCTAACTTAATAACACGATTTGAACTCAAACAATAAATTTTAAGAGGTCATAATAGGGGGTCAAAGTTAAAACATTGACCGCTCCTTTTTTTTTTTTTGCTCAACATACACCTCCAAACACCCGGGCAACGCCGGGCTGAAATGCTAGTGCTCCTATGATTTTTTTTTTTTTTTTAGATATTATAATAGCATGTGTTCTACAAAGATTTCTGATCTAACTCCTGCTTTTTTTTCAGCTCGCTGGACTATTAAATTGTAATCAATTTGCTGTTCTGATTAGTCATTGTAATGCATCACCAAATTCTAGTAGCTTCTTTACAAAATCCGAAGGCTTACGGAATTTTTTGCCTACTGATTATTTTTCCCTACATATAAACTTGGTCTTTTAACGACTAGGACCAATATGAGAAACCCGTTTTGTTCTTGTTAGCACTTTACATCAAATGGCTTCGCGTCTTGTTCCGACTGATTTCTAGTAGTAAAAGCAAACTCCCGCACTAAAATAAATAAATACATATAATGCACCCACAATATATCTCTCACGCGCTGAATCGGAAGAACAGGCGACTCGAAGTCCACAGCAACCGGTGTCATATTTAAAAAAAAAAGTCGAGTTATATAAAAACGTACAATTTTCTAAACCGGGCTTCTAGTTTTAATTAAAAACTAACAAGCCGCTCGGCGTTGTCTACTCGTAAAATACGCTTATATGTGATGTTTTAATTCATGCAGTGTACGTGTTTATTATAGAGTCAGTTTTTTTATCGATTATTATAGTGAACTCAACATATAGTTGTGATTTCAAATGTAAAAAAGTATAACCTTAGTATCATCAGATAGACTTGAAACCAAAACATATGAGCAACCATCCTTATTCGTTACATCCGAACAATGTCGATACGCATGTAAACTGTTAAATAATAACGTTAATTAATAAATGTATATTTGCGCATGTATAAACGATTATTTAAGGTCACTTTAGGTTCGCCAAGTTTTAAAGTTTTCAATTATTATCCCTTAGCAGCTATTTTTACCGGTTAAAGACCAAGATCAGATTTCTTTCACAAGTCTAAATTCCCTATACATAAAGTTTCTAGTATGCAGACTAAAATTTGACAGACAGGCAAGTTCACTTATATATATATATATATATATATATATATATATATATATATATATATATATGTTCAAGCACGCCTGATTGAACACGACAGAGTTATTCTTTTCTCCGTTTTCCTAGATATCTTTTCCAATCGCATAGTAGTCTTTTTTATTTATTATTATTATTATTTTTTTTACAAGTTGGTCACCACTTATCAAGTCCTGGAAGCCACTCAAGGATAAGGGTTATTGTAAGTACAGTACGTTAGTGTGGAGATTTAATAAAGTGTCTACTTAAGGGGGCGGTTCATCAGGAATTTGTTTACGTTGGATTTGGAGACATCCAGGTTGTAGTCAGGTGGGAAGTAGGCAGACGAAACAGAGTTCCACAGGCATGCAGTTCTAAGAAAGAAGCTTTATTCATGAAATCTAGGTTTTAATTTAGGCATAGATAAAGAGTGGGGAAAGTTTTTGACAGTGGATTCAGCTAGACGAGTGTTTTTCGTAAAAGATTGGCGTGGGGGCCAGAGATTGGAGTTCAGACGAGCACCTTCCATGGAACAAAATTAGGCTTGCAACGTCTCTTCTGTGGGAGAGAGGTTGCAGGGAAGAGAGAATGGTATCTCTCACTATGCCACGAAGTCTATTTTGTACTTTGTCAAGGCAGGATAGGCTGTTTTTAGCAGCTCCTGCCCAGATATGACAGCAGTATTCCATCCTTGGACGTACTTGGCCTTTATATAGATAGAGAATTGCATCAGTAGTGAGATATCTTCTGGAGCGGTAGGAGGATCCCACCATCTTTCCAGCGACCTTGGCAACAGACCTGATGTTCGTGTTCCATTTCAGATCAGGAGTGAAGGTCAAGCCCAGAAGCTTGTCAAAACATGGGGCTTCTCCTAGACAAGAGCCATCCATTTCAATTGATGCCAGATGGGGATCAGAACGTTGATGATGTAAAGATAGGTGTTTGGTTTTAGATGCATTAAAGGTAACCATCCACGTCTTCCCCCACTGAACCACGCGATCTTGATCAGAGGAGAGAGAATCAGAGAGAGCGTTGTCATTTACAGCCTTTGATGTGTTGCCGCAATTGGCAGTGCAGCTGTCGTGTTGTATAGGATGGTGGCCAAATGTTATTTTCCCCAATATTGTTTTCAAGCGCTTTCTATCGGTGCGTCCGATTATGGTCAGGAACGATTTTTACGATATACAACACGCCAGCTGAAATAAAAATGACCGCTCGTCGAATGGAAAAGATATTCAGAAAAATCGGAGAAAAGAATAACTCTGTACTGTTCAATCAGACGTGCTTGAATAATGGCTTCCTGTCAATATATATATATATATATATATATATATATATATATATATATATATATATATATATATATATATATAATAGATTGTTGATTTATTTTTATTAGCGATTCCATAGCATTTTTCTTCTTTCTTTTCGCTACCTGAACGCTTTTTAAGAGAGAAGGTGTCTGGACTTTGTTTACATTCTAGTCACCATATTATTTGCAATTATTAATTGATTATTTTAATACTTAGTTAAATATTTTAACGTACATTAAAGTAAGTTATAGAAAGCACGTTTTGAAATATCCGTTTCAGTCTAGCAATAATGAAGAGAAGTGACACTTCGAAACATGCATATCTCTGGATAACTTACTTTTATACACGTAAAGATATTTAACTACATATTTGAATTATAAATTAATAATTACATATATATTTATATGCATATATATATATATATATATATATATATATATATATATACTCATATATATTCAAATGAGAAAGGTCACCAACAATTGGTATTTTTTAACATTATTTTATTATTCCGTGTTTTAATTTTTCATTTTAAAAATGTATCATATTTAGATCATTGTAATAATGTTGTTAAATCATTGAAAGATTTTTGTACGCGTTTCAGGCGTTCTGCGAAGCGTCCTCTTCAGAAAGTATTCAAAATGTAAGATATTTAAAATATAGTTAAAATGTGTTTGGACTGTATAAAACCTTTTTCACAGTCCATTTTGGTGACATGTTTCCTAGCGGTGGTAAAAACTAAAAGAAAAAAAACTTAAAAAATAGAAACTAAAAACAACAAAATAAAAAATAAAAATAAATAAACCGAATCAACCCCCCCGCATCCAAACATAAGCGAACACCCAACAGCTCAAGGCATACTTACCAAGAAATCACCTCACCAACGAGACGCTAAAAACTTTAACAGTAAGACTCGAATTTTAAAGTAACCCCCTCCTCCCACGCCCACATATTCCCCTTCCCCTCATGTATCCCTATGCCCTCAGCCACACCAGAAATGAACTTCCCAGACCCTCCCCCACAAGTTACTTAAACCCCAAAACTAAAACATTATCGACATACCAAACACACCCACCTTCCCTCCTTGTTCCCTTCCAATCTTCCTCTTCCGCCCTCCTCGCAACACCCCTACCCTCATTGACTCTTCCACTCTTTCATCCCAAAATAGCGAATATTTCTGTAAAAGTTTGAGGAGGACGCTACAGACGGCCAAAAAAACGGCCGTGTAGCGGAAACAATAATATATATATATATATATATATATATATATATATATATATATATATATATATATAAGTAATCAAACTGACAAGAAAGAAACTACGTAAACATTGTATACACATTTTCATTTAAAAATATGTCCACAAAAATAAGTAACACTTGATTATTTTTGTATAAAATAAAATAAGTTATACTTATATTGTTTGTATAAAATAAAAATACAATATGATTTTTCTGCTTTAAATTTAATTTTAGTATAAAAAATATATTACTTTATGGCATTTTATGATTTCTTTATTTTTCTTAGAAAAATGGAATCAAACGTATTTTTAATTTTTGAAAGCTAGTATGAAACTTATTTTTAGAAAATAGAAAAAAAATTTTTTTTTTAGAAAACAGAACATTTTTTAATATTTTTTAGAAAATAGAATAGATTGTTTTATTTTGGGTCGAATTGAGCATTTTTATTGTATTTATTTATATTATTTATTTGAACATAAAAATTCAACAAACATAATAACGGATTTAACGAAAAATTTTGCTCAGAATTCTTTTCTAACATTGGTCCATAAGATTTTCACAGAATTGCTGTGTATAGTTTTGCCGTTGAGATCTAGAAAATTGTGTTACACTTGGCAAAACTTTTCTCAACAATTTAAATGTTGTTTAATTTTTTACAACAGTTTTAGGTTATTTTTGTACAGTTGAATCAGAAAAGTGCATGAGGTCAGGTTTTTGTGTTAAGTTCATTTGAAAATAAAACAGATCTTGTGACAAAATCGATTATATGTTTGTGGCATTATCAACTGAATTTTTCACCACATATCACCCTAAATGTGTTTACAAATGTTTGGCAAACAAATTATATTTATTACACGATAGCAGCATCAATTACTTTAAACTGAATGGTGGGAATTGATAAAGCAAAGTGCATTTATATTACAAGTATCTTCACTATTGTTCAAACTTTTGGGCTTAAATTTATGTTTCTTCGAATTCCTTGATTGATTCGTGGTAGGAGGTCACTTTTTGGATTTCAACAGAAGTGAGCCATCATGACTGCATTCCAGGAACACTGATACCTGGTTCCCATCTCTTTCAGGTCCTGCTGAAATCTCATCTGTTCGTCACTCATTGAAACAAAGTTCTCAAGAAACCGGTGAAAATATGTAGTGCATCTTAACGCTCATGTTGCAACCCAAGTTTCTGGAAGCATTCAATATGTTGTTGAAAAGTTCTGCATAATTTCTGGCCTTATTATTATCAATACAGTTCCTCAGTACAAAAGAAAATGACTCGACGTTTTCAGTTCTTCTTTCATTGAGTTTTCACACTCTTTCTATCTGATGAGCTGCTTGCTCGGAGGATCGTCAAAGATGCTAGCTTTCAGCATTTTTATGGTTAATCCTGAAAAGCATAGAACATTTAATTGAAACAGTCACCATCCTTCTCGAAAGCCTTAGTAAACAGCTTGATTAAGCCGGCCTTGATGTGCAGCGGTCGGAAGAGAATTATGTCTCTGTATAGCAGTGCATTATTGATCACGTCCTTTTCTTTGCAAGGCCCAAATTCCTCACTAATAGGGCAGTCATTCTACGTATATGTTGAGTACCATTTTTTAAAAAGAGATTTCTAGTTTGTTTTTTTGTTTTTTACTTTACATTGCTCTATTTCTTATATAATCGCCCAGAACTGTCCAATCTGGATACTTCTGGTCATTAAAATAATCATTTCCAATCGAACATTGTATTTTACCTTCACCAAGTTCTTCTAAAATACTCCACACATGTAGATATGTGAAGGAAAATTTAAAAATTGACATGTGGATATAGCTCAAAAACTTGTTCCTATTGAGCAAAACCAACGCATTTTTTTTTAAATTCAGCACATCAAAATCGTACTAAATCCCATAAAAACGCAGACAATTACCTTGTTATTGACAAGTGTTATCATTACTCTTTATATTCGATTCCTTATATTTAACTAAACTAAACAAAGAAAACTCTGATTTTGTATTTGTATCAATATTATATCAATGTAAAATTTTTATCCAATACCATTTACTGCGGACCTTCAGTCGCCTTTTCTTCTAATTCAACCTTCCTCACTACAAGCACATAGAAAGGAAATAAATTTTAACATTAAATAATATATATAAACACACACACTCACGCGCACACACACACATGTACAGTAAGTTATAAGAATATATATCGCAATTAAGCTACACAGAATATTTCGTGTTTCATTCTAATGAGAATTCATCAGGCAAGTTGAAAACTAACATCTTTGACGATCCTCAGAGCAAGTAGCTCGTCGGAGATCTAGAGTTCGAAAACTCAATTCTTACCAAAATGAAACGCGGGATATTCTGCATAGCTTAATTTGCCATATATATTTTCAATTTTCATAACTTACAACCTAGCTCTACCTATGTATTGAGCACTGTTGAACAAATACTGAAAAATGTACGCATAAAATTATATCTTCGTATACTAATTTATGTTATTAAATGAAGTAATCATATATATATATATATATATATATATATATATTAGCATTTCGGCCAAGCGTTGCCCGGATGTTTGGATGCGTATGTTGAGCAAAAAAAAAAAAAAAAAGAAAAAGTGGTAGTAAGAAGGCAGACCCGAACCCATACCGTCAAGGAGGAAAAGAATCTGGAAAAAAACGTGACCTCTTTGCTGTTACGACCACCGTCAAACCGGAAGTGACGTAGGTTTAAATTAAGGCAAAACAACCGAAAAGAGCGGATAACTTTCGACAATATCAGCAAAAAAGCGACCCCTCCCGTAGAAAAGTGCCCAGTTGCAGGTGAAGATATTAATGATTTTAGTCAATTTTTCGATATTTATCGTCTGAAAAGTCGAGCTTCAAAACACTACTGATCTAGTAAAAATCCGTCGCCTCTGTTGAAAGTTTTAAGCAGACATGCAAACATACATACATACATTTATATATTAGTAGCTCAAATTTTCGACCCAAGCCGATTGAAAAGCTTGCCCTATCTCTGAATACCCTTTATGTAAAATTTTCAAATGTTTAGAACAGAAATTGTCTGAGTAATTTGGTAGAAACCGCAGCGGTTAATTTTTTTTAACTTTGACCCCTATAATGATCCCTTAACATTTATTGTTTTGAACTCAAATCAAGTTTTTAGGTTAGATCCATTTCCAAGGAACCTATATCTAAAACCTCAAGTGTTTAGACCCAAAATTGTCGGAGGAGTTTTGTAGAGTTCTCAAAGGTCAAATCGTTGAATTTTGACGCCTTAATAGCCAAATTTCTGTCCGAAAACCAATTAAAAAGATTTTCTTAAATCTCAGTACCCTGTATATCAAATTTCGAGTCTGTAGACTAAACATTTACAGAGATATTTTGTAGGGAAATGTACACAGGCAGACAGACACACAGACGGGCACTTTCACTTATATATATATATATATATATATTGTTTCCTTCCTCCATTCTTCGTACATCGACTTTTTGATCTTTCTTTCGATCGAATCAAATAAGAATCGGAGATTCGAGTGCTTTACAATCAAGTCATGGAGTTTAGCGGTTCATATCAGATCTCCATTCTGGCTTGCTCGCAGCAGAAAGCGATAAAAAAAACAGAATATCGCATAGAAAACAACACTAAGAAAATCATATGTTGTGTAACCGCGAATTAATCGATATGGATTTAAGCGTCCACAATACAAATATTTAATGTTAACCTATTCAACAGAACATGGCAGTACACTTAGATAGTAGACAGAGAAATGCGAGCATGAAAAGTAATATAGTTAAGAAAAGAAATATGGTTAAAAAAAGTAATATAGTTAAGAGAAGTAATATAGTTAAGAAAAGTAATATGGTTAAGAAAAGTAATATGGTTAAGAAAAGTAATATGGTTAAGAAAAGTAATATGGTTAAGAAAAGTAATATGGTTAAGAAAAGTAATATGGTTAAGAAAAGTAATATGGTTAGGAAAAGTAATGTGGTTAAGAAAAGTAATGTGGTTAAGAAAAGTAATATGGTTAAGAAAGTAATATAGTTAAGAAAAGTAATATAGTTAAAAAAGTAATATAGTTAAGAAAAGTAATATAGTTAAGAAAAGTAATATAGTTAAGAAAAGTAATATAGTTAAGAAAAATAATATGGTTAGGAAAAGTAATATGGTTAAGAAAAGTAATATAGTTAAGAAAAGTAATATAGTTAAAAAAGTAATATAGTTAAGAAAATAATATGGTTAAGAAAAGTAATATAGTTAAGAAAAGTAATATAGTTAAGAAAAGTAATATGGTTAAGAAAAGTAATATATTTAAGAAAAGTAATATGTTAGGAAAAGTAATATAGTTAAGAAAAGTAATATGGTTAGGAAAAGTAATATAGTTAAGAAAAGTAATATGGTTAGGAAAAGTAATATGGTTAAGCTTAAATATGTAAAAATAAAGAACTGGTTGTAGAAACTGGAAAAAGAAAAGTGAAATATATTCTAGTAAAAAGTCTAATAAATTAATACCTTAAAATATTGCAGCAAAAAGAATTGATTATATAATGTTATAAATTGAATAAAAAATTCTCAATGCTTTAATATTTTAAGTTATTAATTTATTATATTTTTTTAGGCACCGCCAAAACTTGGGGGGAGGGCAGGTAAGTACTTTGTGATGGACCGCCTTTTTAAAAATCTACCTAAAATCAGGTGAGTATCCAATCAATGCGAAATTTTCAGCGATTATTAAGAGAAGAATGAATTTATAACAGTGTACTTATTTTTCATAAACGATATATATATATATATATATATATATATATATATATATATATATATATATATATATATATATATATATATATATATATATATATAAAACCTTGTTTTGAGTGGGTTCATGATATTCTTAAAATAATCATCTGTAACTGAACTAAACATATTGTGTTGTTGTAAGGGACAGGATTATAGATAAAAAAAACCAAAAGAAACACTTGTTTGCCTACCTTATTTTGACGTCTTAATATATGAATTGTGTTTAATTATTCCGCTTTTGAGTTTTGAAGCGTGAAATTCGGTGAATATGTTAAGTAAAATAATTAATTTAAGTTACGCAAAACAAAACAAAATTTTTAAAAACATTTGTACGAAAAAAGCCATTTTAAAATCTTTGATACATAAATCAACAATTTTTTAGCGATCCGCATAATGCATGACCATTATTAAAAAAGGAATGCTTTGAAGAATCGATACAAAAATATCGATAAATATTGTGCCCTTTGTGTTAAAAATATCATCATATTTTTCGATCCCGTTTAAAAACGTTTGTCGCCTTTCGACTACGGTGGACCAAACTCGCTGAAATAATTCTTTTATTCTGCTTTAAATTGCTCCCCCCATTTTGGGGAGCCTGATCCCCACACACATATACATTAAAAACTAAACTCATACAAATGGTCACCCATCTGGTACTGGCCAGCCTCAGCGTTAATAATACATTGAAATTTTCGTCACTGAAAAATAAGTTTTTTTGGTCTGTTTGATGTTTCGTAGTCTGCTTTTATCAAGTATAAATGTAAACATTATATCAAATCGATGCCAAGTAACTGGTTGCCTATATGAATAAGTGGAATTATTTGAAATCCAGGTACTTATATTATAATATTTTTGCATATTCTATTAGAAAATCACCCTAAATCTTAGTTAGAAAAGAAATAAACAAATTAATTCTTTCAAAAACCTTCTTTATTTTAATTATTTATACACGTTTGTTTTGTGCAAGACAAAAAATGTCAATTGTTAACTTTTGGGGAAATTTTAACATTTAAAATTTAATTAAAAATGGTAGAAAAAGTGTTTCATTATTCTGCTTTCTATATGGTAAAATTCAGGGGTTTATCTTTCTGGAAAAAAAGTTACTCAGAAATAATGGATTTTAAATGTACTTTCCTTTTAAAAAAACAATAACAACTTGATTTTTCGATCATTTTTGGCGGTGTCTATATTTTTTACTAAAATATCTCGTCCTTTCCTTTTCCAGTTTTAACAGCTAGTCCTTTACTTTTCCATGTTTAAGCTTAACCATATCACTTTTCATTCTTGCATTTTTCTATTTCAATTTATGATTTTCCAAGGCTTCTAATAAATTCACTTGTATTTTGTTTAATTTCAGTTTTTTTTTTGTTTCCCTCATTAACATATGAATATGGCCGGGGGTAGGAAAAAAAGATTAAAAAACAGAAATAAACGGGGGGAAATTACATAGAGACATCATTAAGTCCAAGAAGATTTTCTTTTTGCTTGCAAAGAGAAGGTCTCAAAGACTTAATAAAAAGAGTCTCTAAAATTTTAAAATGATAAAAGATATATATATATATATATATATATACATATATATATATTTATATAAGAGGTGGGTGTAGTTTGCTTAAAGCATTGTATAGTATGTAGTTAAATAGAACTGTAGAAGGCGGTACAATGCAGAGGTAACGGAAAAACACAAGCTGAAGCAGGTGAGAACTTTTATTAATACAACTTATAAATACATGCGTACATATTCATATATTTCATATACGCAATATATTTATATTTGCACAGTGGTCACCTGGGAAAGTCGGTCTGGTGGTATATCCGTGTTATATCACCGATACACCACCAGACCGACTTTCTCAGATGCTTTGACAAGACTGCTTCTCTTTAGGGCACAATTCAACAATAATGCTATACTTTTGTATATTAAATGTTAATGCAAGCTATGATATTAAAATTATTAATACAATATAAAAATACTTTATCTACAGTGCAATATAGAATAAAATGAATTGTGGACAAAATCACTGAGGGATGACATGTGAAGCTATCACCTGATGCACGGAAGTGTGCCCTTAATAAGGACAAGTAATCATTTGATTTGGTTCAAAATGAGTTATATATTACAAGTATCTTATATCAGTAAACTACAAATAAATTTCTGTAGGAAATGGGAGTGGTCAATGTGTAACAGAGGAAAAATCAACTTTCAAGAGTTCTACCCATCGGGCCACGAATCAGTGTCGTAAATATTTCTCCTAGAGTGTGCATTAAATCCACACCCTCCCGTCGCAGACAGTGTTCCAACCCTCATTAGTTTACAAACAAATAAATAGTGGGGTTCGCTTAATTGCTTAAATACGCATATATATATATATATATATATATATATATATATATATATATATATATGTGTGTGTGGGGGGGTCTGTCTGTCGGTCTATTTAAAGTGTCTTCTCAGTATGGCAAAAAATAAAAAAGTAAAATCACCTTATTCAGTAATTTATACATAACAGAATATACGAGGCATTCTAAATTTAACATAAAATATGTTTGAGAAAACAGCAAAGCTTAAGAAAGATGTTTATCTTTGACCACCCACTGGATATTCGACCGTTTTACACTTGACCTCTAGCTTGATTTTCACTTCACAAGGACACAAGGCAACTTTGAAAGCCGGATCTGGAAAAATATCATCTGTTGTAAAATTGCTTAAATTAAAATAACTGCTTGGCATCATGTCGGCCACGGTGATCTATAAATGCAGATGGACTTCCGCTTCTTTCCATTGCTTTCCGTTGGTTCCTTTTATAAGAAACTCTCTAAAAATATATATTTATTCAGATAGTAGATCGATTTGTCGGAGTACGTGAGTCAATCAGTCCCCCTTTGTGATCCGATGGAGTTGAACTGAGTTCAAGATGAATTTGCGTGAATACAGTATCAAAATTAATCCAAGCGACCTTTACGCATATTATGAATAAAATAAATAAAATCTGGTTTTCTATTAAAATTAACGTATTTGTAGAAGTGCCTACGCGCACTGAAATACATTAACTAATTAATTAAAAAGCAAGCATGATTAATGAATGAATTTATTCGTTTTGTATTTTAAAATATGACTCAATTTTAGATTGGTGTACGAGTTTTTTATCTTTAAAAATGATTTCTTTATTTGAGTTTCCCACGGTAGAAAACAGTCTATAACTGATTATTTATGAACGAATTACCTTATTTGAACCATATCTCTTTGATCTGTAGTATCCAACGAAGAGAATGCACTCTTCTATTTCCAGAAACCCGTGTAAATATAGGATCTTAAAAAGAATTGGCTCAAATTTTAGATTGATAAGGCATTTTGTATCTTTCCATCTGATTTCTTGTTTCTGAAATTTTTAAGTGAGGATTGATAATTCATATAATGTGGATTATAATTCTGTAGTTGATAAAGTATTTGGTAAATTGTAATTATACTCATCTAGACATTGATAGATCACTCCTCAGTGCGGACAATGCTCAAAAAGCAATTGCTAATTACGTCAGGCTTCTGCCCAATCATGGGTAACGGATCGAGAGCATGCTATCCTCGAAAATAAAGGGTTTTGTTCGAAATTCTGTACGCGAAAAAGTTTGGAGGTTACATCGAAACGTTGTGTCAGAACATTGATGATGAGAACAGCGGACCAAATAATAAAAAATACGAATTATCAATAATCACTTAAAAAGTGTAGGAATATAATGATTCAATTGAGATATGGTTTTTAAGTACAGCAGATCAGAACTCAATATCGTCAACGCCAGACATTTAAAGTCACTTCGGCCATTTAATACGGGCACATGGTTTGGAAAAGAGCTTCATGTTAAGAATAATCGCAGACAAAAGAGAACAGGAAGACAAAATTCAATGAAAATCTCAACTTGGTCACTAGAAACAGAAAGATCGAGAGACATGGTCCTTGATGTCTTCAATAACAGACTTGATATTTGAAGAAGAAGAAGAAGAAGAAGAAGAAGAAGAGGCGATGGCATTATCTGGCTAAATTTTTATTTTTTTTTTACATAGGCATCACCACATTATCAAGGCAAAGAGGCTACTCAAGGATAAGGGTTAAAGAGTGTACAGTAGAAATTGGACAATATAGTAATCATTAGTAATGAAAATTTGGTAAATTTGATAACTTATATGGAACGGCTCATCGAGAACTTATTTACGTTAGACTTGAAGATAACCATATTGTAGTCAGCCGGAAAGCAGGAAAACGGAAGACAATTCCACAGGCGTGCAGTTCTAAGAAAGAAGCTTTGTTCATGGAATCTACGTTTAGGTTTAGGCACAGATAAAGAGTGGGGGGAATTATTGGTAGTGTTTACAGCAAGACGAGTGTTTCTTGTGAAAGTTGGACGAGGGGGGAACCATAGATTGAATCTATTATTGAACTATGGCATGGCCAGGTGCAGAATTAAAGATTAATATAGATTAGTATTTAATGCAAAATCTGACACAAATATATGACTATTCGGGCATGCACTTAAAATAAAGCACATACACGAAAAAGACAAGCAGAAAAATGTGTTAAAGTACTAACGAATTCCCGTATTATTTTGATTCATCGGATAACTGTTCTCATCTTGAGTGTGATTTTCGCAACGTTTCGGTCGACGTAACCTTCGACCTTCTTTAGGTGTATCTTGTCGAATTCGGGAATGTTTCTGTTTCACTTTGAAATTTGGACGGAATTTCGAACAGAATCTTTTATTTACTTCACGGGGGTTTCATGGTCTTGTTCTATCAGCCATGACAGGTTCTAAGTAATTCACAATTATATTTTTCGGTCGCCCACACTGAGAATTGAACCTTCAAATTTCAAGAAAATATCACTTTCATAATTGATTTTTCATAATGTTCTAACCACCACGCCACGGGTCCTTGCGGACAAATCTAGTACGAACATTAAGAGCCTTAAACCTATTTTTATTTAAGGCTCCTAAATTTCATACTAGTTAAATTCGTAAGTAAATGAAGAGTTCCGTTTGTAATTCCGTCCAAATTCCTTAGTTCGACAGAAACATTTCTGAGTTGGATAACATAAGTTACATCGACCGATACATCATACAAATCACACTCAGTAGATGAGATCAGTAGTCTGATGAATCCAAATAACACGAATAACCAATTCCCATGTCAACAATTCGGAAACGTTACTAAGGAGTAGCTGTTAGATTATAAGATAATAAATGAAGGCAGAAACAAAATAACCTAATCATAAAACTGAAATTGATTACCAAAAGGCATATGATAGCTTTTTGTTGCCTGGATTTATGTAAAATATATATGGTAGTCGACAGGATTATGGTTGTACATATAAAGATGTGACAAGCAACCATGGTATTAAGTCAAACTTATCATCATCAGCGTCCCTTTTGCTTTAACAGCGTCGGCAACCAATGGCTCTCCGAATTGTAAAGCTGGCCAAAATAAAGAGTAAACCACGTGCTCTTTATGGTTGACTTCAAGTTGTATGCCGCTTCCTACGTTTATGTAAGTCGAAATTTGCAGGTCGCTTATACGTTCTACAAACATATTGGAATAAAGATTGACCTACACAAATGTGACATATATATATATATATATATATATATATATATATATATATATATATATATATATATATATATATATAACTACTTCATTTACTCACATAAATTTAATATACGAAAGTATAGATTTATGCGTAAACTTTAAGTATTTACTTCAAAAGTGCTCAATACGTCGGTAGAGCTAGTTAGTAATTTAGAAAATATATATGGCGATTAAGCTTAATCGCCATATATATTTTATAAATTACTATATATATATATATATATATATATATATATATATATATATATATATATATATATACACTCGGGTTTTTTATTCAAAAGTAATGGACTAATGAATTCAACGAGGTTGTTAGATAGTGCTCAATAAAAAGAGCTGATAATACTTGTTTATTGTTATATAAACATGCTCACATCTCGCTGCTACAAATAGCCACTTGTTTCAATCAAACAACAGATATAATCAGGCAGCGACTTGACTATTCAAAAGTTCAATGAATAATCTATAGGTTATTCATTGAACTTTTGAATAGTCAAGTCGCTGCCTGATGATATCTGTTGTTTGATTGAAACAAGTGGCTATTTGTAGCAGCGGGATGTGAGCATGTTTATATAACAATAAACAAGTAATATATATATATATATATATATATATATATATATATATATATATATATATATATATATATATACTCACACGTCAAAAACCGGCAGTATTTATGCACCACCCTGATGCCTTAGCATGGGAGAGAAGAATTGAATTCAGCAGAATCAGAAACAAATGACAAAGTATGTATGACGTAAAAGGAAAAAGGAACTTATAAACAAATACGATGGAACTATCATTAACTTCATCTGAAAAATTAAGAAACTTTACTTAGGAGTAGCTGTTCAATTATAAGCATATGATGACATATGCTATGATAAGCATATAATATATTGCGTATAATAACATATGATATCATAAACATATGATGCGTTGCATATTATAACATGTTATAATACGCAACTCATCATATGCTTATCATATCATATGTTATATTACGTAGCATATCATATGCTTATCATATGATATGCTGTGTATATTAACTCATGATATGATAAGCTTATGATATGTTGCATATTATAACTTATGATATGATAAGCATATCATATGTTGTGTATTATAACATATGATATGATAAGCATATGATATGTTGCGTCTAATAACATATGATATGATAAGCATATGATATGTTACATATGATAAGCATATGATATGTTGCATGTGACAAAATATGATATGGTAAACATACGATAAGTTGCGTATTATAACATATGATATGTGTAATTATATACAATTTTATGCATATTATATGCATAAAATTGCATGTAGCTTTTTGACATGAAAAAGGGCCGTAAACAATATAGACACTATAACAAAGACAAGTAATGACACTGTCGTGAATAGCATACAGAAACTTGTTTCCTGCCTGCCTGTATATTCCCAGAGTATATCTATGTATCTTATTTAAACATCAAGTGTTAGTTACAGGAAGATATCTCTTTATTTCTGAGTTTTTGCATGAAACAAAAATGAAAAGAAAAATCGCAGAGATTAACAAATTATTAAAATAAGCTGAAAAATATTCCTTGAAGTGTTTTGATAAAAGGATTAGTTGTCACATTTCATGAGCAATGTTCTTGATAAAATCAGTTAAATGACTGTTTTTTTTGTGTCGGAATCTTTCCATCTAAAACTTATCGTTGGCTTGTTTTGATCTTGAGATAGTACTTTTAGCTCATTACATTAAGCGGCTTCATGGATTGTCGTGAGCAATCTCCAAAAAAAAAAAAAATAGAACGTTTATTTCCTATTTTGTTTTAGGATTTTTTTTAAATATCACATTCTGTTGCAACGCACAACAATGTAAAGGGGTGGGATTTTGCTGCAACATTCTGTGCACACAACGAAAGCGAGAATATATTTCATAATATTTTCAAACTTTAAACTACTCACGTTTGAAGTATTTTGTAGCAAAGATTCTCAGCTTACAGCCAGAATAATCGATTTTTTTTAATTGGGATATGCGCAATCCAATTAATAAACATTTTCCCATAAAACTCAAATCTTGTAAGATTGTCGGTTTTTTTTCAAACATCTGCTTAATATTATTTGTTAATCAGTGAGTTAGACAGATTGTTTACATAATATGCAGATGGTTTATATATATATATATATATATATATATATATATATATATATATATATATATATATATACTAGCAAATGTACCCGTTGTTGACTAGGTTCAAAAACAGCCTACAGAAAATGGACTCTGATTTATGAAAGTATCATAGGTTATGAAAAGTAAGGGTTGAAAATTTGGATTGAATTTGGGGGTATCAAAACCAAAGCAAAATATGATGAAAGTAAAAATAAAATAGATAAACCCCATAATTTATTATACCATACCTGTTCACACTGAAACACTTATCACAATATTCTGTGGATCTATATTAAAAAACCTTGTTAAACTTTGTGACATATTTTCATTCTATGGAGGTCAGGTGCGAACGAACACCCCATAATTTTATTATACCATATTTCTTCAAACTGAAACATAATCATCAAAGTATACTTACGCAGATAGATATGAAAAGTCTTTATTAAAGTTTGTGCCTATTTCCATTCTATGGAGGCCAGGCGCGAACGCAGACCCCACAATTTTATTATATCATCCCTATTTAAGTTAAAACATACTTATCAAAGTATTCTTATGTACATCTATATCAAAAACACTTGTAAACGTTTTTTTTGTTTTTTTTTTAATTTTTAAATGTTTTATTTCCATACTTTGTGGACCGGGCGCGAACGCTGACCCCACAATTTTAATGAACCACCGTTCTGCCAGATCAAACATACCAATTCCTGTATCTCGGTACATCTATCATTATATCTAATCAGTATTTTTAAAATAGTCAACCATATAGAGTCTATTCGTGACCAGACACAGACATACAGCTTTATATATATATATATATATTATTATTATTATTATTATTATTATTATTATTATTGTTATTATTATTATTATTATTAATTTACATCCCGCAAAGCTGCATCTGATTAGTGCAACGGTTTTTAGCGCCGACTGTCGTTTGGGCGATCGGGTTTCAATCCTGGCTTGAGCTAGTCGCTTGTCGAGCCGCACTAATGAGCTGTGAAACAGCGATACAGTATCGTATGTGGATGACTATATGTTATTTATATATAAGGAAATTTGTCTATTGCGTGTGTAGCAGTTACGTTAAATAGGGTTTATATATATATATATATATATATATATATATATATATATATATATATATATATACCTTTAACCTGGTATATATATATATATACATATTTATATATATACCAGGTTAAAGGTATTCAAAATGAATTTAACGATGGTTTTAAGAGTGTACTATAAAAAAGAGCAAGATGTACATTTTTTAATATAAACAAATTTATACCAGTTAGAACTGGTTTCTTATATAGAAAATAACCATTTATAAGTCGCCTGACCTTTCGTCCGACACATAAGCATGTCCAGTGTCGCAACCATGTAACGTTTTTTATGTAAATACAAATGTAATAATAATAATAATAATAATAATAATAATAATAATAATAATAATAATAATAATAACCCCTCCCGTCGATTTCGACGTTTACGGTTCCGCCACAACAACTAAGTTTTTCGGAAATCTATTATTAGTTTATAGTGGGGAAGACTTCGCGTAGAAACAACCACGCTTTTCGGTATTACTGCTAATCTTTGTCGGTGCAGCTGATTGTCATAGGACAGAGCATACGCTAGACCTCAGATTTTTGCATGAAAGTTTTTTTTTTTACACAGTGATCACCACTTATCAAGGCCCGTAAGCCACTCAGCGATAAGGGTTATTGCAAGTACATTACGTTAGTGTGGAGATTTGATGAAGTGTTTACTTAAGGGGGCGGTTCATTAGGAATTTGTTAACGTTGGACTTGAAGACATCCAAGTTGTAGTCCGGTGTGAGGCAAGCAGACGGAACAGAGTTCCACAGGCGTGCCGTTCTAAGAAAGAATCTTTGTTCATGGAATCCACGTTTTGATTTAGGCACAGATATAGAGTGGGGGAAATTTTTCACAGTGGATTCAGCTAGACGGGTGTTTTTCGTGAAAGATTGGCGAGGGGGGACCAGAGATTTGAGTTCAGACAAGCACCTTCCATGGAAATAACGATAAAACAAGGATAGGCTCGCAACATCTCTTCTGTGGGAGAGAGGTTGCAGGGTAGAGAAAAGGGCATCCCCCACTAAGCCACGAAGTCTATTTTGTACTCTGTCAAGGCAGGATAGTTTTATTTCTCCTATATGCATGTCTTTACGACGACGTGGGTGCATCTCTCTCAGTGAATTTTTGCATCCCCAGATATCACCTAGAAAATTTTTACGACTCGACGAAGTACATACAGCACCTATATTTCCCAAATAATCACTCATCTGGTACCAGCCAAACTAATTGTTTCTTAACTTCAGTGATTTGGCAAGAACCGATGTGTTAAACGTGATTGTGTTGTATGTCTAAAAAATAAATAAATATATATATAGATATATGTAAACGGAACTTTGTCTATTGTGTTTGTCGGTGTTTGAGTTCGGCCCCTATGTACGCGAAACTGTTGCGCTGATCTTTATGAAATAGGTAAGTTATGTGGCTGGCAAGTAATCAGATCAGAAAAAGGAACACACGATATTAAGCAAAGTTAACACCTTACACAGCCTAACATCACAAATGCATTTGAGAACTTTTATTACCACACAAAACGAAAAGCTTGACATATAAAATCAACATTATGTTCCTTTATACGACAGCGGCGCGCTTAAATGAATTTTTCTGATTGAAACACAATTGAAACATGATAATTGACTTTTCATTTTTAACCTGAATTAAAGCAGTTGTCACCGCACAAGAAATAAAGCCAGCCATATAAAATCAACAGTTGTTGTTTTTTTTTTCATGCGTGAGAAGTGCGCTCAAAATGGATGTTCCTATTTATAGCACAATTTAAGAATGATACTTGACTTTTGTATTTCAAACTTTAATTCAAGTCAATATATATATATATATATATATATATACATATGCATATATATATATATGCATATGAAAATGTATAAAAAAGGAATACGTAAAATATAAAAACACGAATAAACCTAGAACCCCATCCTCCAACGTAGCTGCCTACTACCATGTCTCCTTCTCCAACATCAGGGGTCTACGTTCCAATCTTCCAGAGGTTGAAACACAATTACAGGAGAGGAAACCGGACTTACTCTTTCTAAGCGAAACTGGCATAGGCCCGACCATTTCCCTAGATGAATTCATAATAAAAAGGATACACTAACTTGACATCTAAATCTGACCCCCAAGATCGCCATGGACATGGAATATGCGCCTACATTAAAGATGGCTTTCCGTGTGGTAGAGATATCTCCAGAGAAGACCCTAATTTACCTTATATGTGCTTCCGGGTTGCACTTGCTTGCACCACTGCATTCATATTTACCTTCAATCGCCCCCCCAACAGCGGGGTTACTGTTTTTAAGAGTATATCTGAGAAAATTGACCTCATCCTGTCTGCTCATCCTTGGGCTTATATTTACATTTGTGGTGACTTCAATATCCATGATGTGGAATGGCTGACCAACTCAAATAAGACAGATGATGAGGGGAGGTTCTGTCATAATTTTGACATTGCCTATGACCTCACTCAGATTGTTCAGGAACCAACCCGTGTGCGCGATACTACCGGTCAGTATGCAAGCCTTCTAGACCTTTTTCACACAACTTCCCCTGAGCTATGTTCATGTCCGTTCTATATCCCCCGGGATCCTCCGACCACTCCGTCGTATCAGTTAAGATAAAAATGAAATACAATAATCTTCAGATGTACCTCTCCACCGTACTGTATATCGATACTCTATAGCTGACTGGGATAGCGTCCGTACATTCATATCTGATCTACCTCTGCATTCCATGTTTAAAAATGATGCGTCCTCTATAGTATCAAACATGATCGAATGGTTAATTGTAGGCATAGACCGATTCATACCATCCCAAAAATTCCAACAGAAACCTAACAGCCAGCCATGGTTCTCTTCAAAATGTGCTGCTGTCATTGCTCACACAAATCAGTTTTTCTTTATTCGTTTTCTATTGGTGACGTGCAGGAATACAAAATAATATTATGAAAAATATTTTAAAAACTCTTTTTACAAGAACATAATTTTTGATCGATCCTTCAGTCTTCATATATATATATATGCATACTCATTTTATAAAATCGGAAGCAGGACTTCTACAGAGCAATGTAGACTACAATGAATTGTGGACAAAAGCGCTACAGAGAAGCATGTAAATCTTCCTCCCGACGCACCACGATGGTTCTCCAACTAGAGCAACAATCAATCGACTGGATTGAAAAGTCGGTGTTTCCCAGAATTCAATGATAATAAAAACGTAGAAGCGTGAAACATCTGTTGATCATCACTCAATCCAGGCAACATCGGGCCTCTTTGCTAGTATATAATTATAACTTATAAATTATTGTTTTTATATGCCTACAGAAACTACTGTCTCATGCTTACGAAACCACTTGTGCAGATGATGACAATCAACCCTGGTCGAAGGATCTGAATCCTATAAATAAGCCAGCTTTGCCTTCATAAGTAAGGTCGTTAGTTTTCCTTGATAAAACATTGATACTACCTTATCACAGGAAGCTTTGGTTTCCTTATAAATTGTCGGATGATCGTATGTCTCTAATGCTGTTGTCCTTTATGCATGAGGCCGTTTTATATTTTGATCAATAATATGACTGAGACATTGAATCTCATTCATTGAACAACTCGTACATAGAATCCTTGAACTTCAATCTCTATTTTTATATGCATGGTTGGAAAATTGCACATATGACTTTGATCTCGAACGTCAGTCTTTTGAATTTTTATAAACTTTAGCTGTCTTCTACTTATGTTTGCAAACACGCATCCTTTAAATCAACTTTTGAAAATGTTATCTTTCTGTTGAGTTTTCTAAATATTTCTTCTGGGGAACACATAGGATAATAGTGGTCTTTTAATACTGTATTTAGTCATGTGGTGAACTCGGCACAGACATGTATTTACTGTTGTTTTATTTTTTTCTGTAAAGAAGTCGGTGCTACCTATTCGCTGAACTCAATTCTGTATTTTCTAACTTGTTCTTCGATTCTTTTTTTTTAGTTTTGCCAATGGAATGTGTATTTTTATAATTCGTGCGGTTTCGTTTTCTTCGAATTTGTCCATTATACTAGTGCTTCCGCCGAATCCAACTGAAAATGTTATGTTTTAATTCAGCTTTTAAATCATCGACATCCGATGTCACGTTTCCGACGTTCTGGCAAAAAGTATTTATCTAACGAGAACGAAAGGTCCATCCAGTCAGTCCCAAATTAATTAACATCATTTTTAATACGATAACTTAATTATACTGCATAGGCTTACTGGTGAAAATAGTTCGCCAATAAAATGAATTTTATTGTCAACAACAGTGTGAGCTAATGTTCATATAAACTGCGAAGTCGATTTGTTAAGTCTTTTTACGCTTGTAAATTTATTATGAAAAGCTGGGATTTATTGTTAACTAATTTCAAATATTTTGCATGTAAAATATAAACCTTTATGAATGAACTTGCCATAACTTTGACAAGTTTTATTTAGAAAAAAGAAGAATTTAACCAACGATTATTTTCTACATCGGTAACATGGCATCGCAAGTAATTCTCTCTGCTTTTGTATGGTTCGCTTGTGTAGAAAACGTGGGTAACCATTTTCTATTTTCTCTGTTCCAAGGGGAGTAATTTACTTATACTGAAAATTAAGTTGGACATATTCTTTTTTCTCTTTTTAAGTTTAATTTTAATGTTTGGATTTATACTATAATTTTCTTACATATGCCATGCCCGATTCCTATATGATTTTAAGAATCGTTTACAATTAGGCTCACTTTAAGGTATTGCAAGTAACCCTTGCTAAATTTTAACAGTTTTTGTAGACACTGGTCCCTGAACGGAAATTATACTAGTCCAAAACCATTACAACATTTGTTTACGTCTGATGCGAACGTTACATATTTGTCGTCAATTTTATTTCTCTTAATGTGGGAAAAACTATTTGATTAGAGAAAATTTTAGTTGAAAAAATTACGTACTTGGTTTTAATCGAAATGTTTTCAAGCACAGTTTTGAGTTTTTTTTAAAAACCAGTGTCCCACACAGTTTATTGAAGGGCATATATGAGTTATTTTCGTAATACCAGTTGTAAGACTATCTTGTTAATTGAGTATACTACTGCGTGGTCAGATATTTTCAGTCTGTAAATACTGGTGCAAGTTTATCCTTTTACTTTTTGTGCCGTAACGGGTTTGTTGTTGGTATCGTTTTTTTTGTTTCTTTCTACATGGAGTTCACCAGTTATCAAGGCCCAATGGCCACTCAGGGATAAGGGTTATTGTGTGTACAGTAATCAAAGGAATAGTATAGCAATAGTATTGGAGAATTGGTAAGGTGTCATTACTTGGGGGGCGGTTCATTAGGAATTTGTTTGTGTTGGACTTGAAGACATCCAGATTGAAGTCCGGAGGGAAACAGACAAGCAGAACAGAGTTCCACAGGCGTGCAGTTCTAAGAAAGAAGCTTTGTTCATGGTATCTACGTTTTGATTTAGGCACATATAGGGAGTGGGGAAAATTATTGACGGTGGTTTCAGCTAGTCGGGTGTTTTTTGAGAAAGATTGGCGAGGGGGGACCAGAGAATGGAGCTTAGACGAGCACTTGCCATGGAAATAAGGATAGAACAATGACAGGCTCGCTACGTCTTTTCTGTGGGAAAGAGGTTGCAGGGTAGAGAAAAGGGCACCCCCCACCAAGCCACGGAGTCTATTTTGTACTCTGTCAAGGCAGGATAGGCTGTTTTTAGCAGCCCTCGCCCAGATGTGGCAGCAGTACGCCATCTTTGGGCGTATTTGGCTCTTATATAGATAGAGAATTGCATCATTAGTTTTAATTCGTTTTAATGAATCTGATTTCTCTCTTCATTGTTGCGGCCTGATGTTAGATTTATAACTTAGTGTAATCTCATTGGAAAGAATTGATTGCATTTGCACGACTTGTTACATTCCGACGTGTACTGTTCGTCGTTAAACCTTTAACCCCTTTTCTCTATATTTCAATTTATTTATAACGTCTTTTTAACACAGCTAATTTATTGATGTGCGAATTAATCAATATCTTACTACAAATCTACTGATCCTTAAATAACATCTCACATACAAATCCGTACACAGCTAACCATCTCTTTACATTCCCAGACTCAGCTGGCCATCACTCTACACAGCCAGACACGACTGGCTCACACTACACGATCAGACACATCTGGTTAATACTACATAGTTAAACACAGCTAGTTTTTCAAACACGAATAGGCCCAGTTAGACCTTATAAACACGGGTAGACATAGCTAACTCTTCAAGCACGACCAGAAAGATAGCTGTTCAAACACCGCAAGACACGTCAACTCTTCAAACACGGCCAGACAGATAGCTGTTCAAACACCGCTAGACACTTCAACTCTTCAAACACGGCTAACACAAAAAGCCTCTCAATCACAGCTAGACACAACTACCCCTCATATTTTCATTGACTATCAAACATAAAAGTGCTCGACTCGAATCTTTTTCATATAATAGCGTCGGTATTTGTAAAAATCTTCGAAACTTGAAACGTAACGTAAGACAACACTTTTCCAATATTCGATTCTCCAAAATTACATTCTCGAAAAGGATTCGACAATTCTCAAAAATTCGATTCAATTAGTAATTTAATCTTTTCGCGACGACGACAATTTCCACATAACCGGAATTGTATTTTACTGCCTTTATTTCACGATGACGACAATTTTCATATAGTTCAATCGGAATTGTATGGTAATTTTTCCATTTCACGACGACGACAATTTCCAAAGTCCGGCTCTTCAATGCATGTTCAAAATTCTACATCTAACTCTTCTCTCTATCGTATAATTATTTTCTTTTTAAATTTTCTCTTTAGTGAAAAGTTTCTTTTTTTAATTTCCTTTATATCGAAATAGCTTGTAATCCAAGTAGTAATACAATTAATTGATAACATTTGCACGACTTCTTACATCTAAATGTGTACTGTTCGCCGGTAAACACTTAAACTTACTTATCTTTCCTTAAATTACATTATAATAAATCGGACATCTAGAAACTGCGTTAGTTATATGTAAATACAGTTCAACAACTTGCAATAACCCTTATCCCTGAGTGGCTTCCGGGCTTTGATAAGTGGTGTGAAACAAACGAAAATACTATATGATTTACCAAAATATAAAATATGTATTGGCTTTCCAGCCGCTAGTTTATATACGATATTTATTTATATAGCTTATATACGATATTTATTTATATAGCTTATATACGATATTTATTTATATAGCTTATATACGAAATTTATTTATATAGCTTATATACAATATTTATTTATATAGCTTATATACGATATTTATTTATATAGCTTATATACGATATTTATTTATATAGCTTATATACGATATTTATTTATATAGCTTATATACGATATTTATTTATATAGTTTATATACGATATTTATTTATATAGCTTATATACGATATTTATTTATATAGTTTATATACGATATTTATTTATATAGCTTATATACGATATTTATTTATATAGTTTATATACGATATTTATTTATATAGCTTATATACGATATTTATTTATATAGCTTTTATACGATATTTATTCATATAGTTTATATAAGATATTTATTTATATAGCTTATATACGATATTTATTTATATAGCTTATATACGATATTTATTTATATAGTTTATATACGATATTTATTTATATAGCTTATATATGATATTTATTTATATAGCTTATATACGAAATTTATTTATATAGCTTATATAGGATATTTATTTATATAGCTTATATACGATATTTATTTATATAGCTTATATACGATATTTATTTATATAGCTTATATACAATATTTATTTATATAGCTTATATACGATATTTATTTATATAGTTTATATACGATATTTATTTATATAGCTTATATACGAGATTTATTTATATAGCTTATATACGATATTTATTATATAGCTTATATACGATATTTATGTATATAGCTTATATACAATATTTATTTATATTTTATATACGATATTTATTTATATAGCTTATATACGATATTTATTTATATAGCTTATATACGGTATTTATTTATATAGCTTATATACAATATTTATTTATATAGCTTATATACGATATTTATTTATATAGTTTATATACGATATTTATTTATATAGCTTATATACGATATTTATTTATATAGTTTATATACGATATTTATTTATATAGCTTATATACGATATTTATTTATATAGCTTATATACGATATTTATTTATATAGCTTATATACGATATTTATTTATATAGTTTATATAAGATATTTATGTAGCTTATATACGATATTTATTTATATAGCTTGTATACGATATTTATTTATATAGTTTATATACGATATTTATTTATATAGCTTATATACGATATTTATTTATATAGTTTATATACGATATTTATTTATATAGCTTATATACGATATTTATTCATATAGCTTATATACGATATTTATTTATATAGCTTATATACGATATTTATTTATATAGCTTATATACGATATTTTTTATATAGCTTATATACGATATTTATTTATATAGCTTATATACGATATTTATTTATATAGTTTATATACGATATTTATTTATATAGTTTATATACGATATTTATTTATTTAGCTTATATACGATATTTATTTATATAGCTTATATACGATATTTATTTATATAATTTATATACGATATTTATTTATATAGCTTATATACGATATTTATTTATATAGCTTATATACGATATTTATTTATATAGCTTATATACGATATTTATTTATATAGCTTATATACGATATTTATTTATATAGTTTATATACGATATTAATTTATATAGCTTAAATACGATATTTATTATATAGCTTATATACGATATTTATTTATATAGCTTATATACGATATTTATTTATATAGTGTATATACGATATTTATTTATATAGTTTATATACGATATTTATTTATATAGCTTATATACGATATTTATTTATATATTTTATATACGATATTTTTTTTATATAGCTTATATACGATATTTATTTATATAGCTTATATACGATATTTATTTATATAGCTTATATACGATATTTATTTATATAGCTTATATACGATATTTATTTATATAGTTTATATACGATATTTATTTATATAGCTTATATACGATAATTATTTATATAGTTTATGTACGCAAATATTTATTTATATAGATATTTATTTTGTATTTTTACCACTTCTAATACTTTGTGGGATGACGTCAATAGTTTCACAAACTACTTTTTCCAGATTTGTAGTCGAGCTCAATGCGTGACTTAACAGTTTACATTTGTTCAAGAGAAATTATTGATTTATTGTGACAAACCAAAGACCGACAAAATGCTATTTCAAACTTAGTCTGCACGTTCTTACGCATGAGTGGGCAAGACGCCAAATAAACCAAGATTTTTTTAAAACATAAATGCATGTGTTTACATCCTGGTCTTTTAATTATTAACATCTTCGCTATTTTTCATAATCGCCATTACATGACTAGTTACGTCGTCTAGGTTATGTGCATTTACACAAAATGGATATGAGTATGTGTTTTCTGCCTTTATATGGCAGCCCTCACTTTAGGTTTTAACAAAAAATGTATGAGCATCTTATAGAGGAACAGTCTCTTAGCTAGTTAAATAAAGTTTCCTGCCTCTTTCGTTTTTATTTTAGGTGTTAATATACTTCCAGAATACCCTTTCTGTTGTGGTGGCACCCACTCATTTACATATGTGGATAATATTACACATAAATAGCAAGACTCAGTTAGTCTGAGTGTGTGTTAACCAGAAGTCACCGAAGGCCGGGCCGAGAGCAGATATGTTTTCCAGCCAAGACTCTCTTACTTGACAACCATTATGTAAATATACTGTAAACATACTTTCCTAATACACTTCTTATTGATCTACCTTTGTTTGTTGAGTCTTCATTCGTATTGCCTTATACGTTATTTTGTTCAACCTGCAAACATAACAGTTGGCGACGAAGATGAACGTCAAACATAACACTTTCCTTGAAATATGTTTTTTTATATCCTGAAGATCACCGCACATCCCAAGCCTTACACCAATTCTTTTTGAGCTTAAACACTGCCCACACCGTGTGTAGAAAATGGCTTCCTTGTTTTCGGTAGCCGAAAAACAACGAGCATTTTAGATATTAGCTAACTTGGGAGAATCCTCGATTAACCCAACTATAATTAACATTTTAGTTAGTTCTACATTTAGTAGAACATTTTGTTAGTTTTAACATTTAGTTTTTCTTTATTGTTGCTTTTCTTTATTTCAGAGTGTTTTTTTTAAGGATTGTGATTCCCATGCACTTCCATTGCAACATTGTAAGAAGTATGAACTGTTTTCCAGATTTGTTTAAAGTGTTACAACCAAAACAAATTTTATATATCATGAATTGTTTTCAAGAACTTTAAAAATCTTACAACTAAAATACAATTTTGTAGACATCAAGAATTGTTTTGAAAAACTTTTTATTTATTACAACCAAAGCACAATTTTGTATATATCATAAACTGTTTTCAAAAACTTTTAATTAATTCAACGAAAACACTATTTTGTATATATCATGAACTGTTATCAAAAACTTTTAATTATTTCAACCAAAACACCATTTTTATATATCATGAACTGTTTTCAAAAACTTTTAATTATTTCAACCAAAGCACAATTTTTATATATCATGAACTGTTTTCAAAAACTTTTAATTATTTCAACCAAAACACCATTTTTATATATCATAAACTGTTTTCAAAAACTTTTAATTATTTCAACCAAAACACCATTTTTATATATCATAAACTGTTTTCAAAAACTTTTAATTATTTCAACCAAAGCACAATTTTTATATATCATGAACTGTTTTGAAAAACTTTTCATTATTTCAACCAAAACACCATATTCTATATATCATGAATTGTTTTCAGAAAACTTTTAATTATTTTAAGCAAAACGCCATTTTTATATATCATGAACTGTTTTCAAAAACTTTTAATTATTTCAACCAAAACACTATTTTTATATATCATGAACTATTTACAAAAACTTTTAATTATTTCAACCAAAACACTATTTTTATATATCATGAACTATTTTCAAATATGTTTTAATTATTTTAAGCAAAACATCATTTTGTATATATCATGAACTAATTTATTTTTATTTCAGACTATTAGTCTCATCTTTATTAGTTGTTGTTTTTTATCTTTTTACTGCTTTATTTATTCACAACGTTTCGGCCAACTATTCCTCTGGCCTTCGTCAGGTGGTAACCGCGACGGATAGGAACTTCGAATCTCCTAAATGCATTCTCAGTCATCACTGCCATCCGTAGTTGTTGTCGTCTCACCACATTTTGACCAATTAACCTCTGGCACGCTTTGGGGTTGGATTGAAACCGCTATCTTCAGACAATGCTCATCTGGAACCGTATTCAACGTCTCTATCAACTGCGCCACGGGCTCCGAATGGCGATCAAGTTTGGATTGTTTGATCTTATAAATCCACGTTTATTTATTATCTGATCTTCCATAGTCGGGTGCCTACCGATTGGTATATATATATATATTATTCCTTAATTGGAATTCATTTTTGAGATGAGACTTTATATATTAATTTATTTTTATTTCGGACTATTAGTCTCATCTTTATTAGTTGTTGTTTTTTATATTTTCATTGGTTTGTTTATTCACAATTATGTGGTGAGACGACAACAACTACGGATGGCAGTGATGGCTGAGAATGCAGTTAGGAAATTCGAAGTTCCTATCCGTTGCGGTTACTACCTGACAAAGGCCAGAGGAATAGTTGGCTGAAACGTTGTGAATAAACAAAAACCAATAAAAGACCAAAAAACAACAACTAATAAAGATGAGACTAATAGTCCGAAATAAAAATAAATTAATATATAATGCTCATCTCAAAAATGAATTCCAATTAAGGAATAATATATATATATATATATATATATATATATATATATATATATATATATATCATGAACTGTTTTAAAAAACTTTTAATTATTTCAACCAAAACACCATTTTTATATATCATGAACTGCTTTCAAATACCTTAAATTATTTCAAACAAAAACCCGATTTTGTATATATCATGAACAGTTTTCAAAAACTTCTAATTATTTCAACCGAAACAACTTTTTATTATATATAATGAACTGTTTTCAAAAACATTCAATTATTTTTAAAAAAAAAAACTCCATTTTGTATATATCATGAACTGTCTTACAAAACTTTTAATTATTACAACCAAAACACCATTTTTCATATGTCATAAACTGTTTTCAAAACCTTTTCAAATTTTACGATTAATACACCATTTTTATATATAATGGATATTTTTCAAGAACTTTGATTATTACACACAAAACACGATGTTGTATGCATCAACTGTTTTCGAAAACTTTTAATTGTTATCGCCAAAGAACATTTTATACATAGTTTTACTTTTTACATGAACTGTTTATCTAAGACCAATAACATTTTCCTCATGCATGAATGGCACAAGAAAACCTGGTTCAGCAAAAGTTTATTGGAAAGCATTTACTTATGGATAGGAACTAATAACTAATAATTATTTATTTCTTAACTTAGTTTTCTAACTTAAAAAAATAAGATTGTCAGTTCTTATTATATCTCGTTCGCAAGAGTTCTCAGAAGAAACTGATTACACATTCTTTGTTTCTCTCGCGCGAGAACGTGAAGTCACCATATTCACATATATTTCGACTATTGTTTTCTAGGATGTTTGATCTGTTAGCCCTTTATTTCTCCGGTCATTCTTCCTCGGATACAATTCTGTTTGCTGTTAGGTTATCCTAACACGCACTAAGAGTAACCCAAGTCAAAATTCACACTAGCTTACTTTATTGCTACTTACTGGCATACGGTCCTCGCTATGCAATAAATTGTGATAGACCAAAGAACAGACCGACAAAATACTATTTTAAACTTAATTATTACCGACTACATCACAGACTGACAAAATTATATTTCAAACTTAATCATGACAAACTAAATCACATACCGACAAAATACTAACCCCTGTGTATGCAGGTCAATGTTTATTTTTAAATTTTCAAATTACTATGAAACATAAAGAAGTGAAATTTGGTACACTGGAAGAGTTACAAGGTGCCTTATTTCCCTGAGATGTGTGGAATTTAAAACAAATATTTGGAAAGTTATATTTTTTTATTTTCCGTTTTTAAGTGTATATCACTTTATTGCAATGCCTAAAAAGTATATTTTCCGTAATAAAACAATATTCTAACTTCATATTTCTATTTATATGAAATAAAAAAACATATCCAGTAACAATATTAACCATAAAAAAGAACGAATTTCATGTTATTTTGTTTAAAGAAATCTTTATTTAGCAATATTACTCCCATGCTTCAAAATCACTTTGAATAACATCTTGTCAACAGATGATGTCAATCGGCGAATTTGAGATGACGTGATGCCATAGAAAACTTTCAAGTTCTTCCTCCCAAGTTCATACTTCGACGAAAACTGAACGCCTCTTTCATAAACATTAATCTTTATTATTGAGCAGAATGGCGTAATTGGGTTTATATTTGGAGATCAAGGTGGTCATGCCGTCAATTTTTTTCACTAATTCCTAATGACTTAAGGTAGAATGTCGAAGCCTTGGCTGAGTAGGATGGCACATTGTCGTGCTTAAAACTCAATTTGCGGTGACACGCCCATGGAAGGTTATCAAGCCATGATGACAAATGCTCATTTGAAAATAAAATATAAGACTGACTTGTCAGTTTGACACCTTCTGGTACTCATAATGATCCAATTAGTTCATCGCAGATTATTTCAGCCCAAAACATGACACCTACACATCCCTGTGAATGACGGAATCAATCAGGGGTAGGGAATCCGAGAGGACTCCCAAGTTTGGTCCACCCATCTGGTCCATCAAGGGTTGCGCTGGCTTTTATGTATTTCTGAGCCCAAACCAAACGTTTTTCTTTATGAGTTTGGTTTAAAACAGGTATTACTGTGGGCTTAATGCTTCTTGCAATTTTGTTTAAGACATTGCAGTGTATCTTTCTGGACAATGAAGGTATCCTAGCCTTGTCAAATATAATAACAGTGTTGCTGCCCTACTGCTTGATAAGTTAACAACGAATTTTTCTAACGAGCAGAAACTGAATTTCTTGTGTTTTGTCCTTCCTTGGTTTGATGGTTAGATTTTCAAGCTTCCGAGCTCCTTGGCTAGATCTACAAGAGATACAACTTTCTCAGATGTCTACAAAAACACATTCCTTTTCATTAGCTGTCAATCGACCCTTTATAGGAATTTTGGGAGACCTGCAATAAAATGATACACACTTCAAATTATCAGAAAATAGAAAATTTAGGATAATTTTCTAAAATATTTGTTCAAATTCAAAAAAATTCAGGAAAATAAGGCACCTTGTTATGCGTTTCCAGTGTACATAATTTTAAAATTTAAACAAAAATATTGACCTGCAATAAGCCGATACACAGGGTTTATTTCAAATTTAATCATTACAGACCCAAGTACAGACTGATAAAATGCTATTTTAAGCCTTATTATGACAGACTAAATCACAGACCGACAAAATACTATTTCTAACCTAATTTTGACGGACAAAAAAAAGTGGACGATAAAATTTTATTTCAAGCTTAAGTGTTACAGCCTAGTGAAAGCTGCCATTGCAATACCTAGACGCACATGTCCATTGGGTATATACTCACTTTATCTTAGTGTCGGCCATTTTCAAACTTTTCACGAAAGACACCATTATTTAGACTGCCTGTTATAGGCAGATATTTAATTACCAAACTTCCAATACAAATAGTTTCTATTGTTAATTAACTCGTGATGCTTAATGATGAAATCTTACACGTAAGTACCCTTTATTAGCTGGAGGCTATGGCCATCTTCACACATACAAACGCCGGCGAATATATACTTATCTACGCAGTCTTCACTTTGAACGTGGTTATACAGACATAGATCGATAGATATACGATGACACAAAAGGATTTCTCCCATGGAATGGTTAATTATTGCAATACTTTATGCAATCAAGCCATATTTATGACAAATAAATTTCAGCATATGCCTGGCTTGGTTGTGGTGTGTAATGTATGTATAAGTGTATAGCTGCACTTAAAATGCTTGCTAAAACCACATATGCACACTGACATTTCTTTTGTTGCTATTCTCAAAATCAACACAAAGACGAATTTATCAAAGTGTGTTTTATTTACAATTTAGCTTTTTGTTTGTTGGCGAAAACAGATAGATGCTTGTGTAAAGGGGATGGTTTGTTTGTGGCTCACTGACGCAAAGGTGTCAAAATGTCCATCTCGCTCGCCGCTGTCAGTCTGCTCTCTTCTGTTTTCTGTTGCTTAGTTTTCTCTGGAATTGTAAACATCAAGGTATTAAATTCTTTATTTCTATTTTGCAGTGCGCAATTCATAACTTCTGGCCTTGGAATGTGTTGTCATTTAATTACAATTTCGGTCATTTTTATGGTACACACAAATGTAGATCACCCATCTGAAATGTGCGTGTATGCCGACCTTTGCTTTCCAATGTGAATCGCCACATCTCTATATTTAACATCTTGACATCTAAGTTGATTAATAAATTCACGACAGTCTATAGTTTCTTGTATTTAATTTAAAGAATACCTTCGTACGATGTAAAAATGTCGATATCTCTCATAAACTTTCTTACTATTAACAGGATTGTACCTGTGTCGTTAATATTTTTCAGCAGTGTCGTTACCTGTTAACATTCGGACCCAATAGGTTGTCTCTGAAACAGCTACAAGAGAAACCAACGTAAAAAAAAGAAATTCGACTCTGCCTTTTTTTCTTAGTTTTAACAAAAAGGCATTGTTACCGCTATTTTCAAACAACGCTTGCAAGGCTTTTAATAGTTCCACTCACACGTAAATTTACTTAACCAAACTCTGCTGATTTGAACACATACAATTTGGTCAAATGTCGATCTGACGTCGGCACACCTTACCGATCCCCTCCGTCGTCCACGTGTATTCCTGCCACTTGCCGTCTACGTGTGTTTCTGTCATTTGCTGTAAACGTGCGTTTCTTTTTGTCTTTCTTTTTTCTGTTTATCTTTTCCTCCGCGTGACGTTACATCGCGCACCGGCTTGGTCATTTGCATATATGTAATGTGGCTGCTGCTAGCAAGCGTCAAGGTTTTGATACAGGAAGGCTAAATTAGATGACCCAAATAGAATGCCACTTGGTATTTTAAAGGTAAGTGGTCGATAACACTCCCACCAACACTTTGTTTGAATAAAATAATTTCCTACCTTACATAGCCCTTATGAGAAATTTTCTAAGTAGTTATCTATGCCTAAAATCTTTATTTGCTTTATAATCTTTTCATATCTTACCTAAATGATACTGTTGTATTAAAATTGCATTTATACTTGTTTGATGTGGCCATTATAAGCATTCCCTATTGTAACGGTAATTGTATATATGTACATGAATAAAAAAACAGATGAACTTAATTGGACGATGATGATGATGATATAAAATTATGGTCGGCATATAAAATGATGATGCTGATGATCACATAAAAGGAAGCGAAAGGATCACCCGATTCGGAAAGGAAAATCAGGCGATCCAAATGGACCAATAAGATGGGAGGAAAAATAAAAAAATAAAAATATTGGCGCCGAAATTGAGGGGCCAAAAATCGGAAAACTTTGGAGGGCAGTTGCGAAGACGTTTCCAAAGATGACGGACGTCAATATATATATATTGGAATATATATATATATATATATATATATATATATATATATATATATATATATATATATATATATAACTATAGGATACAGCGTGACTCCGTTGATGGAATATACGCGATAAAAGAAGAAGACAAAAAAAATAAGAGAAAACGTTTATCTCAAATTAACGGTTAAAAGAAAAAAAAGAAAAACAAGGCCCTTTGCGAAGGTGAGTCGGAATTTCTGTTATTGATATAAACTGTTATCCCTGCCGGCTGTCGCCAAAAAACAAATAAAAAAATAAAATAAAATAAAAAACATGTCAATCCGGCACTAAAAAAAAGATAGGAATAGAAAAGGGGGCAGAAATTGCAAAGAAATATCTGCATACGATAAACAAGGGGAGAGAAACTATATATATATATATATATATATATATATATATATATATATATATATATATATATATATATTTACTTACTTCCCTTGGACATATTTTGTATTTTGTGAGACTAAACCATACGGGCATCTACGGGCCGATTATTGTGTGGAAAAAAAGAAGAAAAAAGGGGACGAAACAAAACAGATTTTAAATAAGAAAACGAGGGAAAGGGGCGGAGAAGACTAACTAACCTCCAAATTGAACTATGGCCATCTGGCTGAAACATTTTTCTTACCCCTGTTTTTATGTCTTCGTTTTTTATACATTGTAAAAATAAATGAAAGGGGAAAGCTGTATATATGTACATACAATGATGTGTTTGTTCTTTCTTTCCTTCTTCCACGAGATCTGGTCACGTTCGCCCACCTACAAATTCACCCTGAGCCTATAAGTATCATTCCAAGTCAGAGATTGAATATACATACCCCATTCAAATAATCTTGCCTGACGGAAGAAGGAACAACGGAATGATACTTGGCGCAACCTTCCATTAACTCTCTCCTAATTTCCTAGAGAACACCAAGTAGGTATCTAGGGGTGAGGTCGTCATACTATGTACATTATATTTCACCCATAGCATATCAATATGGTTTGCTGCATAATAATTTTGTAACCTCACTTTCGTGTTAATCTTATATTTAAGCCTTTGATATATGTCAGATGAAGTGTTATTGATGAGGTTTTATTCAAATAATATATTGTACCATAACAAAAAAGATCTATACTGATTTGTTAAGTTGTAGGAGCCTAAATAAATAATTTTCCATAAATCATTTTACTATTTACATTACTGTTGTGGAGACGCTCATTAATTAACATAGGTGGGTGAGTGAGATATATATAAATACTACCGGGAGAGTTCTGCAATGACCGCCAAATAGGCAAGACGCCTATATTGCCTCCAGTAAGACATGCAACACGCCACCTGCCGGAATATCTTCAACTGAAGTATATCTGAAGACAGGTAAATATGTATATAAGTTTATGCCTAATATATTATTGTTATACCTTTACTTTCCGTGTTCTTGTTAATTATTTGTGCAGACACAACAATTATATATATATATATATGTATATATATATAGTAAAAAGTAGGTAAAAAGCAGGTATATATCAGTAACATAAATGCAATTATTTGTTATAACTATGGAACTAAATAATTTTTACTGTCAACCTACTTTTGGCTAACCCTACACCCCCACACACAAATATATATATATATATATATATATATATATATATATATATATATATATATATGTATATATATATATATATATAAGTATATATACACACATTCATAAGTTTAGATGCGATAAGTTTAAAACCTGATGTAAGGGAACCGTTTTAGGGCCCTATTTCAACCTTCCTTCAGCCAATATATTCTTATTTATCTATAACCGGAATCGAAATATATATATATATATATATATATATATATATATATGTGTGTGTGTGTGTGTGTGTGTGTGTTTTCCATGTCCATAGTGAATGAACTCACGCATAAATTTCCTTTAAAATAATAGTAGATTAATATGAATATATATGTGTGTATGAGTACGTATGCGTGTGATTACCGATTTTAATTTAATCGGATTCTATCTCAGGATAACAATAAATAAATAAATACATAAAAAAATACATACATAATAATAACAGTAATAATAACGATAATTGTAATCATAATTGATTACCAAATAAATAACTTGTATAAACAAAAATGCAGACATATTTGAGCTCATGCCGATTAAAGCCAGTTCCACTTTCGGCACAAAAAGTATTCCCAAAACAGACAAAGAAATAGTCATTAGAGATCAAATGAACATTTGCCTGATAAATATGCAACGATTGGCGGCAATAAATGCGCACGTGAATAAACGAAAAATCTTATTAGTAAACTAGCAAACTCAACGCCATGTAAATAAATAAAAACATGCGGTAACATAAATTACATACAGTAACCTAATGAATACTAACGAGGGGGGAATAGTGTAAAATTTTGTGTAGCTAAATTGCTATAGATATATGTAAGACTTACGAAGTATATATATATATATATATATATATATATATATATATATATATGTATATATATATACTATTATTTACGGCACTATATGTACATATTTCAAGGTCGTACCAGTAGTTTCATTGCGACGAATCAACCATAGGAGGCTGGGAAGAGTCAGCGCAAATTCATCAGCGACATTGAAAAACTCTAACAATGCATATGGTTGATTCAGCGCAATGAAACAACTGGTACGACCGTGAAATATTTATATATAGTGTCGTAATAAATATTGTATCTTCAGCTCTCACATCCACGATCGAGCACTTTATTGGATTTTTTCATCGCCTTCTGACACGCTATATATATATATATATATATATATATATATATATATATATATATAAAGTTGAACGCCTATGTGTGTGTGTCTGGTCACGAATAGGCTCCTATATGATTGACTATTATAGAAAACTGATCACATATAATGATAGAAGATGTATCGAGACACAGGAATGGGTATGTTTGATCTGGCATAATGATGATTCATTAAAATTACGGAGTCTGCGTATGCGCCTGGTCCACAAAATATAGAAATAAAAAAATAAAAATAAAAAAAAACATTTACAAGTGTTTTTGATATAGGTGTACATAATAATACTTTGATAAATATGTTTTAACTTAAATAGGGATGGTATAATAAAATTGTGGGGTCTGCGTTCGCGCCTGGCCTCCATAGAATGGAAATAGGCACAAACTTTAATAAAGACTTTTCATATCTATCTGCGTAAGTATACCCTGGCGATTATGTTTCAGTTTGAACAAATATGGTATAATAAAATTATGGGGTGTTCGTTCGCGCCTGACCTCCATAGAATAGAAATACGTCACAAAGTTTAACAGGGTTTTTTTAATAGAGATCCACATAATATTGTGATAAGTGTTTTAGTGTGAACAGGTATGGTATAATAAATTATGGTGTTTATCAATTTTATTTTTACTTTCTCACACCCTCTTTAACACCGTAAGTTTGGAAAAAGGTGTTATGAATAACAAACCATACAAAATACTATTAAAAACCCGCCGAATATATGTCAACCTATGTCACGGTAACATATATTGAGCGAGTTTTAACAGTATTTTATCCGGTTTTTTATTTATAACATCTTTTCCCACACTTACCGTGTTAAAGAGAGAATAAGACGCCATCTTGAATGTTCCAATACATCGGTAAACACTGTATGGTTTTCGATCTGAATCAAAATGTTACATTGAATAAAAACACGAAAAATATATCCAGTTTGGTAGAAAAGTAACTTATCTTGCTTTTGATAACATTTATTTGTTATATATTTGTTTTTTGACAACTTTTTCGAATCTATGTGTACAGTAATACAACCCCGTAATCTTTTTTGTCAAATAAATTTCAAGCAATTTTTGCAATAAATAATAGATAGCAACTTCGTTAATTTTACGACTCGCCCCAGCATATTATAAACACCCTAACTTCCCCATGTTAAGAACGGCTTTTGAGGTTTATGGAAGGGCGTTTTTTTTGTTTTGTTTTTTAACATGGGGGTAGGGTGTTTATAATACGTTGAGGCATGTCGTAAAAATGAAACAGTTTAGAAAAAGTTAAAACAAACTTTTTTATGTAAACAATGCCGTGAAAATAAACTAAACAATTAAAACGTAATGTTTCTCTCTTTTTTTTTTTCATTTTTCTTAAACTTTTTCTTCTAGGGGATAGGACATCCAACCAGATGTCTGATATTTACCCCTATTTTAGTGAGCCCAACCAAGAGATCTTTTCAGGATTCTAGCCGTCCCTTTCAGTGCAATCGTTTGTATTTCACTTTCACTTGGTTCACCGGGTATGCTTGCTATGTACTTTTTAAAGTTCTTTTTCATAAGCCCAGTTGCTCCTGAGTGAAAAGCCTTAACATAAATAAAATTAAAAAATTGGTAAGTGCATAAATGAATTTAAATTTTTAAAATATGGGATTATTATTATTTTTTTTTTTTTGTGTGTGTGTGTGTGTGTGTGTGTGTGTGTGTGTGTGTGTGTGTGTGTGTGTGTGCTAATGCAGAGAGTGATCCGCGCTATTTTTTAAAATCGTTTTCGACGTTTAATTAAAGTTTTATGATATGTTTTTATTCAATTGTAAAGTTAAAGTACAGAATAGGTACAAAACACCCTCCCTTCCCCATGTTAAGAATGGCTTTTTAAATAATAACATTATTATTTCAGCACGGATCACTCTCTGCATGAGATTGTTTTTTTTTTTGGTTTCTTTTTACTTATCGAGTTAACAGAAAATGAAATATTTCGTCAATTCGTGGCTGTGAAATGAATTGAACCGGAAGTTCAGTTTTACAACAGAAGAGATTCGCAGTAACGGTTAAAAATATATTTATTTTATTTAATATTTTAATAATTCGTGAGGTAAATTTATTTCAATAACATGAAAAACATACCTCGACTCTAAAGATGGGTTGTCTGAAAATTTCAAATAAATTGGTAACGTAGAAATAGGGTTTTATTATTTTAGAACGAACCAACATTTACATTTATATATATATATATATATATATATATATATATATATATATATATATATATATATATGTAAGAAAAAGAATACATTTGATATATTTGAAATAATAATTATATTTCAAATGTATTCTTTGTCTTACATAGAATAATAAAAATCTTTTGATTTTAATTTTAAGCATTTCATGTCATAATTTTTTTAATTCTTTGAATGACTAAAATTTGATATACACACACACACATATATATATATATATATATATATATATATATATATATATATATATATATATATATAAATCACCACCTATCCAGGCTCGGAGGCCACTCGAGGATAAGCGTTAATGAGTATACATTAGTCAATGTGATTATAGCGTAGCAAACAAGTAGTGAAATTTTGTAAATTGGATTACTTAGGTAGACTGTTCATTAAGACCTTGTTTACGTTAGACTTGAGAATAATCAGATTGTAATCAATTGGAAAGCAGAGAATAATCAGATTGTAATCAATTGGAAACTTACAGAGGGTTTGAAAAACATCGCTACCGATGGTTTCAAATCCGACATAGGGGGAGGGACCAGTTTATGGTTGTTTTTTTTTTGTCACCTTTTTAAAACTTTTACTCTCAGGAATGGGGATCGCACGTTATTATCTTTATTTATTTATTCTTTTAATTTCTAGCTCGCAAATCGTTTATTTATTTATTTATATATTTTAACTCAAACACACACACATATATATATGTGTGTATATGCACACATATCTATATATAAACACATATACACATATATGCATATATCTATCACTCCTCTCTCTCTCTCTCTCTCTCTCTCTCTCTCTCTCTCTCTCTCTCTCTCTCTCTGTATATAGTATCTTATTTTAATTTAATCTAATTATGTTTTACTCGCTCTGTTTCAATCAATTTCAACGTTTTCCGATGGCGCAAATGAAAATAACCTTTGATACTAAAGTGAGCAGTGCACTTAATATGAAAGTGTTTCTTTTTTAATTTTGCTTTGTATTTTTCAATGTATTATTCTAAACTAATTAATTTTTGTGATAGACTATTTTTTTTCTTTTCTAAATGTTAACTTTTTTATCACCTCTTCAATATCTCAGAGAAATTTACCCAATGCCACCTGCCACTGACATCGTCAGTTCTGAAAGCTGCCAGCACTTATGAACGTTTTCTGGTTCGATAAGTAAATTATTACGCATTCTTACGCACGGCACTCTTACTGTAAATAGCTTGAGGCTTTTTTTAGTCTTCGGCTCATATAGACATCTATCATTCAGCCCTCCCCCCTCTGCATCTGCGTTTACCTAATGATATTAAATTGTTAAAGAGAACGGACACTGCTTTAATAATTGCGATAAAAAAAGGTAGGAAGTATAAGGTTGTTGCAAAAGTTTTTGCCGAGCCAAGATTTATTAATCTTATTTATTTAAAGCAACCTGTGTCACATACGTACTTCAGAAAAAAACGTACATCATTCAAACCTAAAGACATTTAATCAAGTACGATAACCATTAAGCCTGCATATCGCGATCTTTAAAAAGTGTTTTCAAACTTATTTGTTTTTAACATAATGGATCTGTCATATGGACCATTCACGCATGCGCTTTCGTAGAACAGTTAGCAACAGATAAAAATGCGACCACTTCCACGTAGAAAATTTTCAATTTTTCCCCTTCGCATCTCGTTTTTCCGGATGCAATCCGGTTTAATAGTTTTCCCCATATCTTACTATCCTATATATCAGTTTCAAGATTGTAGATCAAAAGTCTATGAAGTATATGGGGTGAGATGTATCCTCACGCGCATTCTCACTTTTATAGATATATACCCAAATTCTTTAAAGTTGAAATCGGCGCCAATTACTTTTTTTTTTAGTTATTTTAAAAATAATATATATGTCGCTCCCCATTAAAAGGGGGTACCAGATTGATCAATGGGAAAATTATTCCCAACAAGCATTTAGGTAAAAATGCACTTTCGTATAAATACTTGAATTCATTCAAGAAAGTATCGCTAACAAAAACAAATAAAAACATCTACGTAAAAGTGATACATTTAGTAGTCCGGCGAGGTTAGCACCGTGGTAGAGGTTTAGGCTTCTTATCACGAGGTGCCGCTTTCGAATCTCGCTAGAATCAGCCACTCTGATGAGTCGTGGACGACCAAACACGTGTCAGTGGATAATTATATTTTAAAAGTAATATATATATATATATATATATATATATATATATATATATATATATATATATATATCTGTGTATGTGTGTGTGTGGTAAAATTGGTAATTAGTAAAAACCTGAAGAGAGTGCTCAATACTATTGCAGAGCAAATATATGTTTTATTTTTTTAATTACCGTTTTATCTGTTTGGTTACATATGTTTCGGATGTTGGACCGTGTTTACGATCTAACAGCCTCGTCAGACCTTACAGAAATTGTTGGTTAGTATTAGGAAGAATTGTTTTCAGAAGGAATACGAGAAAAAAAAAGAGGGAAAGAAAAATGAGGGATGGGTTTGGTGTAGGAAATAATAGGTGGAGGCGAGTAATGACAATATTTCAGTTTTGAAGGTTAAAATATATTAAGTTGTATTGTGTATGGAGGGTAGCAGATTCAGGTCGGCTTGGGTGGAGATATATGGATATAGGGAGGGGGAGGTGAAGAGAGGATGGTAAAGAGAGGGGGTAATGGAGGAGGGTGGAAATAGGAGTTTCAATTTTTGGGTTTTAAAATTTTGACTACATGTTTTCCTTGTTCGATAAAGTATATTAATTAGATGAGAGGGAGAGAGAGAGGGGGAGAGAGATTAGAGGAAAGGGAGAGAGAGGGAGAGGGAAAGGGTTAGTGTAGTTGTCATATTTGGCAGATACAATGTTTCATTTACGGTTTTCGTGGTTGCTGTTAATTTCATAGTGGGTTTTTTTAAGCAGTTAAGAGTTAATACAGACGTTGACGTACGCATAAAAACGCATAATAAATATACATACACATTACACACCAATATGTAGACATATAGGCACACACATATAAAAACAATGGCCATGCAGACGTACATGGGTCTACGTGCAGACATATGCACACATACACGCAACTCTCATACACATATATATACTCGCATATATATACAGATATAAATACATGCTCACACATATATAAATATATAGATACACACACCCATCCATATACATATACGTGGATATACAAATCTCCAGTAAGAAGTAGATGCACACATACACATACACAGACATATATATATATATATATATATATATATATATATATATATATATATATATATACAAGTACATACACACGCACGGGCTCATGCACACATAAAAATGCATATTTATAAAATATGTATATATAGACCTATATAGGCAAATATATATATATATACATATACACAAATATATACATATCCATATATATATATATATATATATATATATATATATATATATATATATATATATATACGCATACCAACATGTATACATCTATACCAAGTAATTAAAGTAAAGTTAGGATAAATAAATAATAATAATAATAATAAATTAATAATAATAAATAAATAAATAAATAAAATAAGTGAGTACATGTTTAGTGTAATTTAGTTAAGTTAGTTAATACTGCGGAAGTTATACAATATATATAATCATATACAATTATACAAGTATACATATTCATAAAAACATAAACATGCATACACATACAGACATATATACATATATACATATATACATATATACACAGAGATGCGTATATTTACCCTGAGTACGTAAAGTAAAGTTATGATAGATAAATGAATGAATAGATAAAGGATAAATAGGTAAGTGGGTGTAGATAATGCAAGGTTAGGTGGACATGTTGAAGTTATGTTCGAAATGCATGTTGTTGATTTAATTTTGAGGGGTCTGTATTGATTTGCTTTGCTTATTGGATGGGGATTATTTTATAGTTTCTAGGACAAGGGGGGGGGGGTAAATGGGGTATAAAGGTTTAAAAGTTAACTATTAGGTTTATATACATAGAGGGGGGCTCCTAACATGTTGCTTTGGGCAGTGGCTATGCTTAACTTTATTTTTTTAATTTTTAAATTTTTTCGGAGATGAATGTGTAAATGGGTAGGGTAATATAGGATATGGGGAGAGTTGGGTAAGGGTGGTTTGGTTGTGTTGATGTTACAGGAGTTGCGTGTCTGCGGTAGATGGGTGTATTGTGTGTATTATTATTCAGCGGTTCTAAAGAGGATGTTGTCTAGAGGATGTTTCAGAAAGGTGTATAATTGCTAAGGAGGTGGGATTTGTAGTGCCGGCGATGTTTTTTTATTTAGTAATTTGTCTCTATCTTTAAAACTGAATACAAAAAGTGTTTCGTTCAAGTAGAGGAGGCATGGGGAGTCTAAAGATTTACATACGTTAGATTTTTTTTAGGATTTCCCACGTAATGGTTGGTATAAGGTTATTTTTGGATCTAGATATTAGAAGGTTAGTGACGTTTTGTTAGGGTGGTTGGGGTACTAACCAATCATTTCTGTAAGGTCTGACGAGGTTGTTAGATCGTAAACACGATCCAACATCCGAAACATATGTAACCAAACAGATAAAACGGTAATAAAAAATAAAGCATATATATATATATATATATATATATATATATATATATATAGTTTACATCTGATCCGCATGTACTAAAGTGAATGACAGACTTGTAGCATTGGATCTTTGCTTTACCAGGTGTTATATAGTTGTTTCATTAAAGAGTCTTAGAGAGAGACTATTATAAGTGATGCTTTTTCTTGTGAGAGTTCTTATTAGTAATGATATGAGTCTTAGTGAGAGTTCTTGTCTTATTACATATGATGTTGTATCTTAGAGAGAGAGATGTTGTTGTAATGACATTTTATAACACAGACATATAATAACAATACAATTTACCTTTTTGTAGAAATCACAAGCACAAAGATGAGCTTTATCACAAACACATATTGAATTTATTTTCTTACGACCGGTCCGGATTTCCTCATTAAGAACTCAAAGTTTCACATCTTAGTTTCTGAAGTGACGTCTCGCTTCAGACGTCCGCCTGTCTCTGAGTTTTCTCACTGACCGTCTCCCCAGACTGTCTCTCCTGACTGTCCCTCTGACTGTCTCTGACTCTCTCCACGACCAACTAACTCCCACCTCCTATATTGAGAAATCCATGCATCCCGGCCACGTGAGCAAAATTCACGTGTTTCAACATGCGCGACTTTGCACGTTTTCGACATTGATTTCCCAATAACCTATTTTTCTTGTGTTGTTTCCACAAAGGAATTTAACCTACATATCTAATTTATTTAACTCATATTTTATTATCCACATTCTTTTAACAATTGAATAGTTTATTTATTATTTATTTCATCCGAATTAACAATTTACTGGACATTCCATTTAAACCTATTGTTCTTTAAAACTTATGTCCAGGGTTTGATTTCTGCTTTCTTTTATTTTCATTTTAACTAATCTCTCTATTTTCATACTTACATGAACAGGGGACAGCCCTTATCATGTAACACAGGCAGAAACTTATGAATCCCATTATAGAATAATTTGGCTGATAGATCCCCTCCATCCCCCCAAAAAATGTCTACCCGGCGAAGCACGCTGACGTAACTCTCATCTAAAGGAACTGCTCACTCTCCAACGTTCAACTCTAACTGCCACCCTTGTTTCTGATCCTAGTCCCCGAGGCTTCTTCACACTTACAGGACACTTTTGTTTGTGGCCATCGTTTAACTGATCAGAGGAAACACGCAATAAAGGTAAAATGTATCCGATGATTTTTCACCCACGAAATCATTCGATTAAATATTACACTTTTTTTTTCAAACAAAAGAATCTTTATAGGGTGGAACGATAAAATAATTGCCATAGAAAAGATGACATGATTCAATTTCCGTTTGATGAAAACCGGTTTTCTTTTCTTCTTTTTATTTGTTCAACGCCATCTACTAGTTGGCAAGTGCTGTACAAATCCAAGAGTGATAGCAGTCTTTTATCATGTCTAAAAGCGACACAATGTTCAGCAAGCGAGATAGGAGATGCGCCGCTGTATAACTTATGCTCTCTGCCGATCCAATTAATTATCATAACAACAGGACCATTGCGCTTTGGATTCTTATTTGGATCCTTTAGTGCGATGAATAAAAGCGCAAATAAGTCATAATCAGTTTTATGTAGCGTTATACCGGATGTCGAAGGTTCAATTTTCAGTACGGGTTATAATAAGAATAAAATAAAGAATTGCATAATATTTCTATCCGGTCATGGTTGATGGAACCAGAGTAAACTCCAATCCTCCGTAGATTAAATAGAGTACTTCGTTCGGAATTTTGTAGAGATTCCAAAGCCCAACAAGAAGCAAATAAAGGAGGTTAAAGGTCACATCGGCTGAAACGTAACGAGAATAATGTGCAAGATAAGAAAAAGTATTATCTTTTTGAGTTTCTTTTAGAAGAAGATTATAAATCGTATTATTGGAATTCTTCGAGATATTGATCTCATTATGAGTATTATTTACGCAACCTTTCTGTCGATGTTGCCTCCGATCTTCAGGTATAAACTGTCTTGAAATCATGGCTGCAGAAACAAAGGCATGCTACACCGATTGTGTTGGAAGTCGATACCCCATTCTTGAATTGAACAAAAGAGTTCGACGAGATGTATCTGAAGAAAAGGTCAAAACGTTTTGAGAATAACATTGAAGATGAGAACAATAGTCCGAATAATCAAAATAATGCAATTTAGAAACCCATCACTTAAAAGATTCAGCATTATTATATTTTATATGCGCTTAACTGAACAAATGTAACAGGAACGATCAGAAATATTTTAGAACAACGAATTTATACATTTATAATCACTTCAGTCATCGTCGCGATTTCGTTTAGTGGGTTGCTAGAAAAATAACTTTTTGATGAAGAAAGAAGACACAAGGAAACGTTCGTTGAGAGTTGTCATATTCATTTAATTTTTTTATGAAGAAAGAAGATACAAGGAAACGTTCGTTGAGAGTTGTCATATTCATTTAATTTGGTGAGAATTGGACCAGAAAAAAAAGAAACTAATGTTATCTTGTTTTTTTTTATTTCACTCCTTAATGTACTTTTCAACTTGAGAAAGTTTCTGATCTTACTCGATACGCTTCCATGAGAAAGCATGTAATACAACGACTAACTAACTTAACTAGTCAGTGATCCGAAATGTTCCAAAGTGTGTTTCACGATGACGTCGATGTCGTGAAAGATCGTTTAAGATTTAAAGAGGATTTGTTGCTATTGACCTCATCCTTGCGTGACAATTTTGGAGAAATTGACGAAACCTTTATTTCCAATTCTCATCTAACATTTCTACAATAAGATAACATTCATTCGTGCGGATTTTTTATATGCTTCTCTGAAGACGCAACTTCTTTTCGTTGTTGCAGTTTCGTTAATAGTTGCTAAAGAATCGGATCTTCTTTTCATGAAGAAAGTAGATATAATCGGGGATCTTCGAAAGTCCGATTTGGAGATAATTGACTTAGAAGATAAAGACTAATTATTTACTTCCTAAAAAAACTTACTAACTAACATTCACAGGTAATATGAAGTGGAATAAATACAGTGAAGACATTGCTAAGGTTGCTGCTAAGAAGGTGGTCTCTCTCCTGTGCTAAACAACTGATCAAACTTGAGAGTATTCTATACTTCTACAAATCTTCCATCAGTTCCTGTCTCTTAGACAGGTTCTAGTAAAGTGTCTTTAACCTAATAGATCCTGAATTATCATCCAAACTTTAACCTCTGTCCCATCGCCGCAATGTTGCATTTTAGCGCATATTTTTCAAGTATTTTAATGTATGTGCTCTAATTAACTCGTAGCATTTATGACCGCCAACGTAAATGCGGGTTGACTAAACCGATAAGCCTCGATTCCCACACTTCTCTGTAGAGATCGTAGATGAGGAAACGTCTTCTACTATCAGTTTCTTTTCTGTAACTGTTAGAGTTTGGAATTCCCTACGATTTCCTGTTCCTTTGACTGTACTGATATGCAAAAAGTTTTTAAAAAATCCCTTCAGAAGTGTTGTGATTGTTTGGGGTGAATAATAAAAAGAATTATTTCAAACAAATGCCAGCGTAGTATGTATGTATGTATGTATGTATGTATGTATATATATATATATATATATATATATATATATATATATATATATATCTGGTGGATTCTCTCATCGAAGACGATGACTGAGGGTTCAGTATGCAATCTTCAGCAGCCCCTAAGCTCTGTGACACCACATGCATAATTGCAATCCTGTAGACATCCGGCACACTCCTCCGCAGATGGTGAACTTTCATATGCTCGTCGGTCAAAGATGCCTTCTCGTGTGAACAAATAACCCTGCTTTGCTGCGTGCTCTAAAATCATAATGGCATACAGTCATTTTTATGGATGTTTCTTGTGTTTTGCCTTCATATTTGCATGAAGGGCGTCCCTATGACAAAGGCGGATATGTTCAAATTCTTTGGTCCCCAGGAAACACATCTTCCTCCATTCTCTGCGATCCCCTGCTGCACTCCCCCCCACACACACACGTATATATATATAATGCTCCCTATTTAGGTTGAGCATATTGATTAGCGTATGAAGCGATGCTCTTTGTCCAAATACCTAAGCTCAATTTGTTTCCACAATGTCAAAACATTGGTAATTCACTGCCCGTATAGCAGCCATATAGTGCAACGGTTAGAACCTCCGACTGTCGTTTGGGCAATCGGGTTTCGATCCTGGCTTGAGGTAGTTGTGTCGATACATCTTCTACCATTATATTTGATCAGTGTACTATAATAGTCAACCATATAGGAGCCGATTCGTGACCAGAGACACACACAGATATCTATAATATAAAGCTGAACACAGGAATGGGTATGTTTGATCGGGCATAATGATGATTCATTAAAATGTTGGGGTCTGCGTACGGCCCTGGTCCACAAAGTATAGAAATAAAAAATTTAAAACTTAATAAAAAAAAAGTTTACAAGTATTTTGGATATAGATGTACATAATAATACTTTGATAAGTATGTTTTAACTTAAGTAGGGATGGTATAATAAAATTGTGGGGTTTGCGTTCGCGCTTGGCCTCCATAGAATGGAAATAGGCACACACTTTAATAAAGACTTTTTCATATCTATCTGCGTAAGTATACTTTGATGATTATGTTTCAGTTTGAACAAATATGGTATAATAAAATTATGGGGTGTTCGTTCGCGCTGGATATCCATAGAATGGAAATATGTCATAAAGTTTCACAGAGTTTTTTAATATATGAATATTGTGATAAGTGTTTAAGTGTGAACAGGTATGGTATAATAAATTAAGGTGTTTATCAATTTTATTTTTACTTTCATCATATGTTGCTTTGGCTTTGATACCCCCAAATTCGAAGCTATCTCTTTTCAATCCTTCCTTTTAATAACTATCATACTTTCATAAATCAGAGTCAATTTTCTGTAAGCCGTTTTTAAACCCAGTCAACGACGGATACTTTTGCTAGTATATATATATATATATATATATATGTATATATATATATATATATATATATATGGACCTGTCGTTGTCACTAGAGTTCGTGATCGTCTATGTAATTTTCGTAGGGTGTGTGTGTGTGTGTACGGTTTTTTTTTTACACATATAATGATTATGTATAGATACCTTTAACCATATTTCAATAAACGGGACGAAAAACATCTGTGTTTACTTGCCCAGACAAAGGAAACAAATGCCTTTCTAGTCGCAACAGTCGCTGTATTATTCCAGACGCGCTTCTGAAAATGTAAGTTATTTTCTACCCAGACAACTCAAAAAAACAATTTTTTTCTCCACATTTACGTAAATTCATGTTTTTACTTCTCGTATATAGCTTGCCTGTCCCGTTTTCTTATTCCAACTCATCAGCTCGCAATTGTTGTACTGACAGATTACGTGTATATCACAACTATCTCGTTACGTCATAAACTGCACGTGAGCAAACACACACATCGTATGATCTAACTTTGTCACATATTCTGTCTATGTTAGTGAACATTTTTTCCCCATGTGAAGATGTTTAACATAAGTACATTCACCTTTAAATATTTATTTAGTTTTGATTACATTTTTTTTGTTATTTAAACATGTTTTCTTTGTTATCAAACTATTTATAACCTAAACTCGGCCATGAGCAGCCTACGGACTATTTTCCTAGAGCCAGTAATATAACCGCCCTATATATATATATATATATATATATATATATATATATATATATATATACATATATATATATATATATATATATATATATATATATAACTACTTAATTTACTCCCATAAAATATATATACGAAAGTATAGATTAATGACTTACGCATAAATCTATATATCTTATGCATAAGCCTGAAGAATCCTAGAGTCGATGAAACGCGGAATATTCAGAGTACTTAATCGCCATATATATTTTATAACTTACTATATATATATATATATATATATTTATATATATATATATATATGTATGTATGTATGTATATTCTCCCAACCACACCCGTTCTCTCATAATTTGTACATCACTCTTTCTATTAATATATATATATATATATATATATATATATATATATATATATATATATATACGTGTGTGCACAGATAGAGAGAGTGAGATAAATATATTTTTAGAGAAAGGGTGTGTTTGTGAGATGGAATGGATAAAGCGATCGATAGCTTGTGTTAGACGAATAGATAGATAAATATAGATATAGATAGAGGAATAGAAAGATGAAGAGAAAGATAAATAGAGAGAGTGAGTGTGTGCGTGTGTGTGTGAGAGAGAGAGGGAGAGAGAGAGAGAAAGAGAGAAAGATGTGAATAGATAGATGGGCATATATAGATAATTAAATGTAGCTAAAATCCCAAATGCAATGCAACATGAAAATTATCTAAACGCGATTATTTCTTGGCATGTGGAAATTCAGTCGAGAGTTCGCGTTGTTTCATGCATAAGAACCTCGGCTAAAACGATGACACGACCAAGACACGTAATTTGATAGGGAGAATGCGTAACTCCTTTCTCCGGAAGTAATCCGGATTGAGAATTGGCACCGATGAATATCTAAGTCTTTCCCAACATTAGTAGCTACATAAATACATGAAGATTACCTCCTGCTTGCGGCGGCGGTAGTGGTTACATTGGTGGCGGCGCCTGTCAAGTCTAACAAAAGGAAAAAATGAGCGTGGTGCGCTCCGGAAGCGGACTACACGGTATTAGGGCTAACAACTTTAGGTCTATTACAATCGGGTGAACGGAAGATAGCTTGACAGGAAATCAAATGTTTATTCTCAATGGAATCTCATAGAATAAAGTGGTTTGTCGCCGGAGCCGGGGCTACTATGTTAATTTTTTTTTCTTTTTTTTTTTTTTTTACTATTCGCATGTTTGAAAAGAATAGAATAAAGGGAAGAATAAACTTGATTTACGAGAGAAGTGTTTTCTATTCTCCTTTTAACAAACACATGTTTCGTTATTCCACCACTCTGTTTCTCTCTTTCCATCTCTTTCCTCTCTCTCTCTTCCTCTGTTTCTTTCTCTCTCTCTCTTTCTCTCTCTCTCTCTCTCTCTATATATATATATATATATATATATATGATATTATTTACTACACTATATATACATGTTTCAAGGTCGTACCAGCGGTTTCATTGCGTTGAATCAACTGTTAGAGGTTGGAATATTGTATCTTCAGCTCTCACATCTACGATCGAGCAATTTATTGGATTGTTTTCATCGCCACCTGACACGCTGTATATATATATATATATATATATATATATATGTATATATATATATATATGTGTATATATATATATATGTATATATATATATATATATATATGTATATATATATTTATATATATATGTATATATATATGTATATATATATATATATATATATATATATATATATATATACAGTGATGATCATATTTATTGGCACGGTAAAATAAAAGTTAAATTTTGTCTAATAAATTCTAAAAAAGGGATTAAATTAAAGAAAATAACAAAGTATATTATGTATTTTTAACTGGCCGTTCCGATGCAGCAATCGGATTTTAGAAAAAATAAATAACAAAGGAACAACAAACATAATTGCAAAAAACCCTTGTTCAAAATGATTGGCACGATTTATTTAATAATCAATTGTATAGCCTTTGGCCTTGATTACCTTCCTCAGTCGCTTTTCATAGTTTACAACCAAGTTGTTGCACTCTTCAGTAGTAATTTTAGCCCACTCTTCCTGACAATAATCCTCCAATTGAATAAGATTCTTAGGCTTCCTTTGCATTACCCTCAATTTTAATGTTCTCCATAAATTTTCAATTGGATTAAGGTCTGGGCTTTGTGATGGCTACTCCAAAACATTAATATGATTGTCCTCAAGCCATTTCTTAGTCAGTTTAGCCGAATGCTTTGGGTCATTATCTTGCATGAACCACCAACGACGACCAAGTGAGAGCTCTTTAGCAGAGTCTTTCAGGTTTTCATCCAATATTTTAACATAATCTTCCTTTTTCATGCTACTTGTGACCTTAACAAGTCGCCCTGGTCCAGAGGCAGCAAAGGATCCCCAAAACATCAAACTGCCTCCACCGTGCTTCACTGTGGGTATGGTGTTCTTAGGCAGGAAAGCTTCGCCAGATTTTCTGTAAATATAAGACACTTTATTATGGCCAAATAACTCTATTTTCGTTTCGTCAGTCCATAGAACACGTTTCCAGAATGCAACATCTTTATCAATATGACGTTTTGCAAAGGCTAGCCTTGCTTTCAGGTGCATAGGCTTCAATAAGGGAGTCTTTCTCGGACGACATGCTTTTAAACCAGCTCTCTTCAAAACTCTACCAACTGTATGTCGAGATACATTCACTCCAGAGGTGCTCTGTTCATCAACAATCTCCCCAACAGAGATCCTTGGGTTTTGTTTTACTTGTCGAACAATTTTCCGTTCATCTCTTGGGGAAAGAATCCTTTTTCTCCCTCTACCCTCTAAACTCATAACGTGGCCTTGCGATTTGAACTTGTTTATTATGGCTCTAACAGTGGATTTGGGAAGGTTTAGCTTCTTTGAAATCTTATCATAGCCCTCCCCATTGGTATGGCATGCTACAACAAGCTTCCTGACGTCTTCGCTGTGTTCCTTAGTTTTAACCATGGCGATTGAAAATTATAATTTAGTCACTTATAATAGTTTAAATAAATCGCTATCTAAAAATTATCTGAAAAAAATTATTCACTGAATTAGCGTTAAACAAGCATAATATGGCTATAAAAAAGTTCAGAAAGCACGTAAACCGGAAATTGATTGATATTATACTGATACTAAAAGAAAAACAAAGCCGTGCCAATAATTTTGAACAAGGGTTTTTTGCAATTATGTTTGTTGTTCCTTTGTTATTTATTTTTTCTAAAATCCGATTGCTGCATCGGAAAGGCCAGTTAAAAATACATAATATACTTTGTTATTTTCTTTAATTTAATCCCTTTTTTAGAATTTATTAGACAAAATTTAACTTTTATTTTACCGTGCCAATAAATATGATCATCACTGTATATATATATATATATATATATATATATATATATATATATATATATATTTAAAATTAAAATTGCAATTGAATTTACCAAAATGTTCCAAGATGGTAAAATTAAAGTAAATTATAAATATTAAAGAATTAATATTTATAAAATTATCTCAGCCAGATATAAAATCTCGATAAAACCAAATAGGAAATAGAGCTTATAATATGAGCAAACAGTTAATAAAATATGTTAAAAAACACTTTGAAATGAGTTAAAAACATATTTTATCTGAAAAGGAAACACTAGATAAATGGATAGTCCTTAATCCGCGGAGTTTCGAATAAATACTCTCCTTCTCATCAGAGGGTAGGAATTAGCAAAATGCGGGATTGGATTTTGCATACAGAAGTATTTGATGAAGCAACAAGTAAGTCAAAGATCTTACTTGAAAACAAAATAAGTTAAGCAGAGGGAATATGATGAAGAAAAAGGTGATTACACATGAATGGATAGTCTGGTGGAAGATAAAAAATCCAGTGACGGTAAAATCCAAATGTAAAACTTCAAGAAAGTTAAAAGAATTTCCATTTGTACAAGTAAAATCCAAGGAAATCCCGTAATTGGAAAAAGATGGTCCATAATAATCCAAAGGCAGATATCCATGGAATAATTCACAAAAATGTGTACAAGGAAAAAATAATATTAATAAAAGAACAATAAGATGTGCTTTTCACTCTACTTCCGAGACATAACTATAAATAAAAAAGATCTGGGAAGAAAAAGGAGAGAAAAAAATGATAAAGTTAAATATAAAATATAAATTAAAGGGAAACGAAAGTCAAAATGACCCAGACAGGAAATGTTAAAGGCGCGAAAATATATATAGAGCAAAATAAAATAGGTCAACTGAAATGTACAGGTCATCACTTAAAAAAATGTCAGCAAGAGTTGTTAAACGACACTAAAAGGAAAATAAAAATAAATAAATAAATATATAATAAATAAATAGAAAATAAAGAATAAATAAATAAATAAAAAAATAAAATATAATAAAAAATAAAATATGACAGAACAGGCGGCAAAAATTCTTTAGCTGTGCCAAAACTAAAAGGTAGATTCCATGAGCAAAGCTTCTTTCTTCGAACTGCACGCCTGTGGAACTCTCTTCCGTTTGCCTGTTTCCCACCTGCCTACTACCTGGATGTCTTCAAGTCCAATATAAACAAATTCCTGATGAACCGCCCCCGTAAGTAAGACACCTGATCCAATCTCCAATACTAACGATTACTACGATACTATCCCATTGATTACTGTACACATAATAACCCTTATCCCTGAGTGGCTTCCGGGCCCTGATAAGTTGTGACTATCTTGTAAAAAAAGGTCGCACTTTATTCACTGGAGTATTGAGTTTCCCCAATTCAAAGATAGTCAATTATTACGTTGGTAGGAAAACGGCGAAGAGATATGTTGGTGTGAAAAGAAATTGGAACAAAGAAGAGCACAAGTTTTCAGTGGAATGTAGAGTGAGATCGGAATCGGGTGGTCATACAAGAAGAATTAGAAAGATGACACCGGGGCACTGGGAAGAAGTAGGTACAGTAGCGTCCAGAAGTAAGGGACAACATTTTTAAACTTATTATTTGTTAGAATTACCAACTGAGAAAAGCTGAAATTTTGACAACTGGTAGTCGTTATCATCCATAATAACATACTAAAATTTGAATCATTTGCAAAGGATAGAAAAAGAATTATAACAATTAATTATTTATTTTCAAAATAGGAACGTCCAAAAGTAAGGGACAAAATTGACAAAAACAACGTAAACAACCAAAAAAACAATAAAAATACATGTACAATCAATATTTAGTAAATGAGCCCTTGCTCTCAATGACAGCTGCACATCTTCGACTACAAGACTGAATCAGTTCTTGACAATCCTAGATATTAATGTTAGACCATTCTTTCTTGAAGCTTCACCCATAAATCCTCCGTATTAGTGGGATTTCTTTCCATAACTTTCATTTTAACATCTTCCAAAGATTTTCTGTTGGATTTAAGTCAGGGCTTTACGGTGGGCAATCCATTATTTCGAAATCTTGCTCGCTAACGTAACTTATTACCACCTTTTCCTTGTGGCATGGGGTATTATCTTGCATAAAAGTAGCCCTATCGAAACCTGAATCCTGTATGAATAGTACTACATGATCTTGAATGATGTTTTTTTTATATATAGATCTGCGAGTTCAAGCTAGTTTGTAATCGGACAAGAGGCGTTGTACCTTGGCTAGAAAACATTCCAAATAACACGACGCTTCCGCCCCAAAACATGGGAGTTTTCCTAGTACACTTTGCACTTAATCTTTCACCAATACGTCTCTTTACATTGTTTTTTCCATCATTTCCAAATAAATTAAACTTGTTTTTATCACTGAAAAATACTTTTGCCCAATTTTCATATGTCCAAATTACACACCTGTTTGCAAACTCTAATCTAATAACAAGTTGTTTCTTCCCTGGGGTTCGATCAAACAGTCCTATTTCTTGCAGTCGTCTAGAAACAGTCTGTCCTGACACATTAACACATGAGGTACTATACATAACCCGTTTAATTTCTGTGCAAGACTTAAAACGGTCCTTTAATGACATATGCTGCACTATTTGATCTTCTCTTGTCGACGTTTTGCAGGGTCGCCGGTTTTAAAAGCACTAACTATTTTGCCAGTATCATTGTAAGATTAAACACCACTCTTGGAACATTTCACTTTCTCTGAAATCTCTCTAATGGCGTGATTTTCCTTGTGTAGCTTCATAGTAGCTTATCTCACAGAGTAATCAAGTTTTTGGCGTGTTGTCACGGTGCCGGCTGATGCAACATTTACTAATGACTAAGTAAAACTTATTCTTTAGAAGAAATCAACAAATATTAATATAGGATACTGTTTACATTGTTTTTCTCAATTTTGTTCTTTACTTTTGGACGTTCCTATTTTGAAAAAAAAATTGTTATAATTCTTTTTCTATCCTTTGCAAATTATTCAAAATTTAGTATTTTATTATAGATGATAACAACTAATAGTTGTCAAAATTTCAGCTTTTCAGAGTTGCTATTTATTACAAAGATCAGGTTTTAAAAGTTGTCCCTTAGTTTTGGACGCTACTGTCTGTTTAAAATGACGAGAAATACGCTGATGGATCAAATAAGAACAAATCTTTGAAAAGGAGTACGATCAAGAGGGAGGTAGTACACAGTGAAATTGACTGGAATTTTACACGAATCTGATTCTGTCAAAACACTTTCAAAAATGTCTCAAGTATGCTAAAAGATAGAAGAAAGTCGAAATGACACTATTGGGAATGATAAATAATGATATAGTTCAAAACGAGAGGGATAGGTTACTTGATAATAGTGAGACTTCCAGTGCGGAAATAACAGATGATGAAGGAAATTCGCTGGACAGACTGATAGAATTAATGAGAAATATTTTATTGCAAGAATGTTGACCAGACAAAGTTAAGGAATGCGGCAAATAAGGTAAACAGTGTAATGGAGACGGTGTCACCAGATGTCGGAGACATTTTGTAGGCAGGCGATGTATTGGCTAGTGAGATAGTATGGGTGAAAGAACCAAAAATGAAACAGAAAAAAAGAACCATATTGGAGAAGGAGAATAGAAGGTGACCTAAATAGATTAAGAAATGATCTAGGTCGAATTCAGGAATGGATTCAAATGATTATGAAAAAAAAATGATAAAGACGAGAGCTATTCATTTCAATTGATGCCAGATGGGGATCAGACCGTTGATGATGTAAAGATAGAAGCTTGGTTTTAGATGCATTAAAAGTAACCAGCCACTTCTTTCCCCATTGTACCACGTGCATCTTCAGACAATGCTCACCTGGAACCGCAAAGATTCAATGTATTTATCCACTGTGCTATGCGCCTGGAGGTAGATCCAGGTTGGATTTTCTGATCTTATGAATCCAAGTTGTTTGGTTCTTATCTGACCTTCAATCGTCGGGTCCATCGAATAGCATATTGCTTTTTATTGGAATCCTTTTTATTGGAATTGAGTAATTTGTATATTTATTCATTTACTTCTGCACTATCCTCGCGACGTCGATGAAGACCTTGGAAAAGTCAGTTTTGATTTATGTTTAGTTTTAAAATATACAGACGAAAAAATGATTTGCTGCAATTTTAATTGGCAATTTTTTCTTTTATCTTAAATTGATCACACAAATAAGAAAAATAAAATTAAATGGGAAGTTACATCCGGAATTGAACCGGGGATCATTAGATCTGAATGCTCTACAACTAAGCTCTATTTCCAGATCAGTGTAACCGTGTTTTTTTTAAGTAAAATCATTTTTGAAATATTATTATTTCACTTGGCCGTTGTAGCGTAAAATATTCCCCTATAAAAATAATCGTACTATCTACAAGAGAGAAATGCTATTTTAAGATCGGATTCTTTCTATTTTCGATACATCGGATGAATTTCCGTACAAAACATATCTAGGAACATTGCTAGACATATAAGCTAACTATGTGTGAAATTTTCAAAAAATAGGCTCAGCCGTTTTGGGACCTATGAGGAAGGAAGTCTCACCCCCCACTCCACAAAGTGACTTCTATATAATAGTAGATATATTATTTATATATACGTATATTGGTTATATACACATTTTCTATATCCTGTATATAATATTTTGATCGCAGAAAGTCCCCTCTGCACCAAATTGCTGTAGGTTTTTAACAACAGATGCCACAGTCAAATTTATTGTGCTTAACCCTTTAACCCCTTATGTAACTTTACTACGTCGGTTTATACACCTTTATTCGTAATAATTCAATCCTATATTTCATCCTAGTAGAAGTATCATCACGGTCGCTACATCTACGAAGGAAGAATGCACTATTTTTCTCTCTGATTACGGAGTGCTATCACCGCTACGACTATACATCGTGCACTAGTCTTCATTTGCTTACGATAATCGTATTTCATCGCTCCTATCTGCTTATTACATACATAGACTAAACATAAACTCCCCTCTCGCCACACATAATTACTAATGCCTCCCGAACCATCGTCCCCCATTCCTATTGGCTGAGCTCCGAGGATTCCATTATTCTTAGAATCTTATTCTTGCCTACATTATCGAACACCAGTTCTTGGTTGAAAATATTTTACTGAAAATAAATACTTATTACATGTATCTTTTACACACACACACACACACACACACACACACACACACACGTACACGCACAGACACGCACGCACACACAAACACACACACACACATATATATATACATACATATATATATCACATTATACGTTTCCTTTTCTTTTCTTTTTTTTTCAATGCTATGTTTGTTTTTATGTGTCTCTCTGAAGATAATGTCGAAAATACGGTTTTCTTATTTTGGATTCAAAAACAAGCTACATTGCTGTTACATGAAAAACACACGTGTGTGCGTGTATTTGTGTATAGACTTACACAATCGAGCGTGCGCGTTTTTGTGTGTACACACATAATCGAGCGTGTGCATTGGTGTTTATATGTAAACAATCGCACGTGCGTGTGAATGTGTGTATGTGTGTGTGTGTGTATATATATATATATATATATATATATATATATATATATATATATAATGAAGGAAATGCAATGTTTACCTGATATGCCCTATGGTAAACTTCGATCTCTAATATAAATATCAAGTATTTATATATCGATATTTAAATCCCAACTTCTCAACGTTCGCATCTTCCTTGAGACATCTCAGGGTTTAGCCGGCAAGCAGAGAGGCAGAGGCCACAGGGGCAATTAAACTCGGGGATGAGGTATGGGTGAATCCATCGGGGTCGCGCTGCTCCACACATTGGAGTAAAGGTCGCGTGAATGGGAGGAACCCTATGCGGGAAGTTAATCGGACATTACCCCGTTGCTAGCTGGCAAGGAAAAGGATGGAATGATAAAGTGGGAGGAAGAACGGTCGCCACGATGGAAAAGCTCCTGAAAGAAGCAGAACGACAAGACCCAGTCCCGGGAACCTGGAACGTACCGCGAACATTGGATGGAGTCGTGTGGTGTGATGCAAGCAGAATTGCAACAGGGGTCGTATTGGAAGTTGGAGAAGTGGTTGCAGAAGATGCGGCCTGGTTAAGGAAGAAAAATGATGTGAGCCACATCAATGGAATTAGACGCAGTAATCAAAGGGGTCAATCTGGCCTTGAAATGGGGACTGCGTGACATCTGCATCAAAACAGACACTTCCACGGTGTTTGCTTGGCTAAAGTCCCTCATTTCAAGCGAAAAAAGGATAAGAACGAAAGGGGCAGCAGAGATGTTAGTGAAGCGCAGGCTTGGGATGCTAGCTGAGCTGATGCAGGAGTTTTGTTTGAAGGTTCGCATAGACATGGTGGCTTCTGAGAAGAACCGAGCAGATGCTCTCACGAGAGTGAAGAACAGTTGGCTTTTGCCAAAGAAAGATGTTGCTGCTGCATCGGATCTAGATGATGTTGGCGTGCTAGAGCTGCACAATATGCACCATATGGGGGTAGAGATAACGTGGTACTTGGTGAAGAAAGTCGACCCGAGTGTCACCAATGAGCAAGTGAGGCAAGAGGTCAGGACATGCGACCGATGTCAGTCGATTGATCCTGCCCCAAGCACGCATGAAGCTGGTCAATTGGGGGTGAGTGTGACCTGGGAGAGACTGGCATGCGATGTCACCCATTACAGGGGTGGACTTTACCTGACCATGATTGACTGTGGGCCCGGGCGATTTGCCCTATGGAAGAAGCTACGTGGAGGAACAGGCAATGAAATAGCGGCAATCCTTGATGAGGTGTTTTTGGAGCGAGGCCCCGTGGAAGAGTTGTTAACCGACAACGGGACCGCATTCAAGTCAGTAGCAGTGACGGAAGTAATGAGGAGGTGGAATATCCAACAATTTTTCAAAGCTGCCTACAGACCCAGTGGCAACGGGATCGTGGAGAGAAACCACCGTACCATAAAGGCAGTTGCGGAAAGAGGAGGCACCTCACCTGAGCAAGCCGTTTACTGGTATAATATGTCGCCTAGATTGGAACAAGTGCCAGAGACGATTCCGCAACTGTCAACGTTCGCATATTCCTGGAGACATCCCAGGGTTGAGCCGGCAAGCAGAGAGGCAGTGGCCACAGGGGCCATTAAACTCGCGCGCTGCTTCACACAATGGAGTAGAGGTCGCGTGAATGGGAGGAACACTAGAAACAACATTGTGGTGGACGGTGTAGCGATGCATATTCTCGACATCACACCAGTGGAAGGCGAAGCAATGGAGGGGAATGTGCAGCAACAGGAGGAGGACGAGACACCTCAGAGGCCAAGTAGAAAGAGGCGACCGCCACAGTAGATGAGAGACTACGAAATATGATCTTCAGATCAGGGAGATATGTGGTTAGAAGCTAAGAAAAAACAAGCCTTACCGTGGGTGCTCAGCGAGTGAAAAGGAAAACAAAGATGGCGGCCAGCATTTTATTACGTGCGTTCTCGCATAAACTCGTGTGCGCGTGAAGCTGGAAACTACAAAACGAGCTTCATTTCTCGGTGCTGGGCGATTCCAGATCGGGCAGGAAAGTAGGCGCAACGGGAGTGGAGATACTTTCTGAAATTATAATCCTTTTTTGTGCGTTTGAGGTGACCCCCCCCCATTACGGAGCTTATTATAAGAGAAAAGAAATTAAAACTGTTATTTGAAATTTACAATCAAATTTATTGTTCGACTGAATACTTTAAAAAACAATTTTAAAAGTCCTTGCTGATTCCTTTCTGTTCTCTGATAAGAAGAATAGCATTCTATGAAACTCCGAGGAATAAGGACTTCGTAAATTGTTTTTTGGAGTATTCAGTCGAACAATAAATTTGATTGTAAGTTTTCAACTTACAGTTTTCATTTCTTTTCTCTTATATATATATATATATATATATATATATATATATATATATATATATTTTAATTGTACAGATTCAAGCCCAACATAAAGGGTTTACCATTAACTGGTCCCTTTTATGTTAGGCTTGAAACCGATGGTACCAATGTTTTTCTGAACTTCTGTACAGCTAAATAAATAAATATTAAGCTCTTATATCGAAAAAAGTTTTTCTTTGTAATCAGGCACTTTGTTGGAATTCGTTTCCCAAAAAGACAGAAAACAAATATATATATATATATATATATACATATATATATATATATATATATATATATATATATATATATATATATATATACGCCCGTCGCGTGCTCGAGCGCGCACTCACACACATACACCTTTGCGCGCATGCTCACTCAAACATGCACACACACAGATACAAACAAATTAAGACAACACACACAATATTTTATTGCAATATTGTTTTCTTAACCGAAATGTTATTAATTTATTTTGCACATTAAATTGCTTTGATTAAACATTGCCGCACTCACCTTAGTAAAGTGAGTGCTCAATTTACGTATGATTGTTTAAGGACAGTGATCACCCACTTTTTAAAAACTATTATTTCCGTATATATTAGAAACTATGCGTTGCCAGTATCGGTCAACCACACTTACCCACTTTGTATGTCTCTGTGTGTGTCTGTGTATGTGTGTATGTGTGTATCTCTGTGCACACGCGCACGCGTATGTATATAATTTTATTTTATAAAAAACAGTGTTTTTGACAGTCTATTTATAATAAAAAGGGGTTTCTTAAATTTGTGTATTTATTTTTTTATTGAAAAGTAAATTGTTGAGCTGACCCTCTCGCGCATATGTAAACATCTTTTTTCAGGGGGGGCGGTCAATGTGTGGGTGATCAGTTTACGTTAAATGTAGTTCATTGTAAGCCCTCCCCCCCCCCAAAAAAAAAAATACAGGTGGTCATAAAGCGGGGTCTTATTTTACGTAAAATTATAACAGGAAACTGATCCCCATTTTTTTAAACTAGCATTTCCTCATGTCTTAGAAGTTATGCGTTGGCAGTAATTATATGCGTCATTTTTGTTTTCAGCGCCACCGAAAACCTGAGAAAGTGGTAATGTTAAATGATTTTTCTCAATGGTGCAAATATAAATATATGCTCTGATAAAAAAGATACGATAAATAGGTTTTAGTTTGAATGTAAATTATATTGGCTACAGAAAATTGTTAAACTGCACACACGTTAACATTGTATTTTATTTTTTAACTTGTTTTTATGTGCGGGGTGGTAAATTTGAACATTAGCTCTACCTCCGCATTTACGCATTCCCTTGCTTTTTAACGTTTGGGCCACGGCCCCCATGAACCACTATGAACTATTGGCGAGGGACGGCATTGACCACCACCAATAACCGTAGTTTAATATTTTACGAGGAGGGATCATGTTTCCACCGGGCAAAGCCGGTTAACGGGTACTGCTAGTGATGTATAGTTTTAAAAAGTTAGTGCTTGATGTTCACCTTTTTTCTTTTTTGTTTCTTTTGTGTTATTTTCAGATAACAAAGTGCTTTCAGTCTGTGAACAATGGCTATTGTTTTCAATATTAAAGCTTGTGAAACATAAGTATATATATGTAAATATTGTGGCCACCAGCCGTAATTATTCTGCTTTATATGCGGCTGGTTGCATTGGTTAATGCACTATTCAATAAAATGTTTTCTCAAAAGCAATTTACTTCTGCGACCAATTCCCAAGAGTGTGTCTGGAATAATTTGGCCTTAAAGATATGATTTTATAGAGTTTCTTTCCCAATTCGCTTCAGGTCAGGAAGGAACTAGACGAGGACAATCAATAACAATTCTTCTTTCTTTAGAAAACAGAGAGATTCGTTCTGATCAAAAATCCATTCATCGAACCGTTTTTGTTTTTGTTTTTGTTTTGTTTTGTTTTTTTTACTTTTGCAATGTTATATCAAGTCGGTGCAAATGAAGTTACCCGTTTTCATGAAGGCCGTTACAAAAGTAAATACTCCTTATTTTTACCTCAAAAAATAAAACGTTGAAGAACTACGAAGACGGGAATAGTATCATTAAAACAAGCGACATTTTGTGCTCCAGAATTTATTTTGCTACAAATTCACGGCCATTTTTTCACTGCACTTTTCTCACCTTTTTTTCATGCCTCGCTCGTAAAATCCCGAGCACAGTTTGTCACTCATATCTCTGCCGCCACTTTGAAATCGAAGAACCCATTCTACAGGGTGGCCCACTTAAAAGTAGCCCAGGAAATGTAGTAGTGAGGAGAAACATTATTTTACTGTTTAAATTAGCTATAGTTTTTTTTTCTTTTTTACACAGTGATCACTACTTATCAAGGCCCGAAAGCCACTCAGGGATAAGGGTTATTGCAAGTACATTACGTTAGTGTGGAGATTTGATGAAGTGTTTACTTAAGGGGGCGGTTCATTAGGAATTCGTTAACATTGGACTTGAAGACATCCAAGTTGTAGTCCGGAGGGAAGCAGACAGACGGAACAGAGTTTCACAGGCGTGCAGTTCTTAGAAAGAAGCTTTGTTCATGGAATCCGCGTTTTGATTTAGGCACAGATATAGAGTGGGGGAAATTTTTCACAGTGGATTCAGCTAGACGGGTGTTTTTCGTGAAAGATTGGCGAGGGGGAACCAGAGATTGGAGTTCAGACGAGCATCTGCCATGGAAATAACGATAAAACAAGGACAGGCTCGCAACGTCTCTTCTGTGGGAGAGAGGTTGCAGGGTAGAGAAAAGGGCGTCCCCCACTAGTGTTATGAAAGATGCTGAAAGTGCTCCCAGTTGACACCTATGCATTTCTGGGCACGTTTAACAACGTTTGCAGATACTGCCTGTAGATCATCTATGGTGATTCTCCTGATAGCGTTTTTAATGTTCTCTTTTAGTTGGTCTAGATTTTAAGGGTTATTTGCATAAACTTTTTGTTTTCAAGTCCCCCAAAGATAAAAATCACATGATGACAAGTCCGGCAAACGTGGTGGCTATAACGCTTTGCTTATTGTTCTCTCTTCTGTAAACATGTCTTGAACTCGTGTCAGTGATCTGTGAGACATGTGGAATGTAACGTCAGAATTGCATTTTGTCTTGTGGTGTCAGTTGGTCGGTAAGAGGAAGATTAGATATCGGGCTACTTTTAAGCGGACCACCCTGTATAATTGTGCTGACATCAAGAGCATCAGCTTCGTAATCGTTCAATAAGTTGCGGTGAATGTTGATCATTTTGATATTTTCTTACCTGAGGAAATTCATGAAGCATCGCTGCTTCTAACGTAGGTCGAGGATAGGGGTTGTATTCTAAGCTTATTACACTATCAACATATGAAGCAAATTTTTCAGGTCATGAATAAATAAAGTCAGTGATCATAACATTGCATTTTATCAATTCGTTCGGAATAAAAAAAGGAGTCATTACTTTTGGAACTTCCTTTGTTGTTTTTCCTGGTCTCTTTATTAAGCAGAAATGCTTAGGAGATGCTATAACACAGCAAATAACCGGCCATCTCGGTCAAATGTCACTTCCTATTCACGGAAGCGCCAATATAAAATGATAAATAACGTAATGTTCACCGGTACATAAGTTTAGTCCTAGGTGGTTCCGATTCAAGCACCCACTGAGGTTAAATAGTGCGGTTTTAGTCGATTCTAAGACGACTGGGGTAGTGTGGCATTATGTAGTTCTTACTTCAACAGCGACTCAGGAATAAAAAACATAAATAAGGCGAAATATAACCCAAAACGTCCAACTTACTCAACTCAAAGTCTCTAGGATGAAACGCGCTGCGGGCCGGATGCATGGCGATAGGTTGGCCAGTTTCTCCTGTTGTTTGCCGCTCGCTCAATAGATTTCTTTAATTTAGTATCATTAATCGGCAAGTTAATCACAACTTCTATAAGCGACGAATAACTGACTTTAGACGCATCTTCGGTTTTCGTTTGTATGGATTATCTTCTATTATATAAATCTCACCAGTCTATAAGTGTGTGTGTATGTATGTATGTTTGTATGTCTGCCTAAAACTTTCCACAGAGGTTCGAGCCTACCTGCCTATTACCACTTTTTATTTATTTATTTTTCGCTCGCAATTTTTCTTCTTTTTTTCTTGTTTTTGCTCAACCTACACCCTTACACACAAGTCCACTTTCATTTCCGCCTTCGCGTAACGAGTTCGAGCCTGTCTGCTGCCTGCCTGCCATTTTTTTTTTTTTTTTGCTCAACACGCACGTCTAAACAACCGGGCAACGCCGGGCATCCAGGCTAGTCATTAAAATAAAATCCGATCACAAGAAAAATGCTATTTTTGTACAACAAAACAAGAATAAAAATATCTGCAATCTTTTTTCTTCCACCAGCAGTCTACTTAGATAGTAACTCAAACGAGACTTTTTTTCGATAACTGAGCTTTTATTCTCATTTTATTGGACGGTTAGTAAACGGGGGTGGGCGCAGTGGTGGGATGGAACACCCTGACTTAAATTGAGGATTCGTGTTTTCGACTCTCGACTAGTGGCTAGCTGCAAAATCGCCCTACGGCTCCTTCTTTAGGTATGAAGTGGGTGAGGTTTTGGCGAGTTTGAGGTTTTTATCCAAAAAAGGGCCCAGCCGTTTCGGAGTACATAGGGGACGAACATACACACAAACACAAAGTTCATTTTATATATAAGCCGAGATATGTGCAATATTTAATCGATCGTCCAATTTTTTATTTTGTGAAAACGTGTTTGCCGTTGGTTGACGCATCTACCGTTGATTGTCTATTTAGATACGTTAACTTGCGAATAATCCTGTTTGTTTATTATTTGTTTGCATTTGTTTTTAGCGAATGCGGCACAAGGCAATTCGATCGGTCGGCCTTAGGGAATCACAAAGTTCAACATGGCTGCCGGTAATGCTATTTTGGGGAGAGTGTTTGTAAATCAAACCCGTGAAGTAAACCAATGGAGGCGAAAAACATAACGCGGAATCCACAATCTTATCGGCTAAAAATAAGCAGTTAAACAGCCACAAGTTATATCGCCAGAAGATATGTATATACACACGCGCGCGCACACACACACACACACACGCGCGCGCACACACACACACGCGCGCGCGCACGCACACACACACGCGCGCGCGCATATATATATATATATATATATATATATATATATATATATATATATATATATATATATTAGTGCTGGGACGCTTAATCGGGAATCGAAAATCGGGAGGTTCGGTGTATCGGAATCGGTATCGGAATCGGAAAAATTGTTTCCAATTTTCCGTTGCCAAAACGATTCTTTTAATTGTCTTTTTTTTATTTGATTTAGTCTAAATTAAAATCTTTCATTACTATTGATTAATGATGAAATAATAAACATTTACTGATTTTATAATATCGGTAAAACTAAAATTGATAGATCATCATCCACAAGTGTAATTTTCACGTTTAGGAAAATATCTGCATGTTTAACATGTGCTTTTTACGAAGATCGGGGAAAATAAGAATCTTATAGCTAAATAATTAGAGATTTATAAAGAATCGGAATCGGTTATTGTATCGGAATCGGGAATTTAGCAAGGGATCGGTAATTGCATCCGAATCAGGAAAAATATTGGAATCGTCCTATCACTAATATATATATATATATATATATATATATATATATATATATATATATATATGCTAGCAGGGTGATCCGGCCTTACCAAGGATTAGAATGAAGATCAAGGAATGTTTCACACTCTCATATTTTATTGTCATCAAAATCGATCAAATAACTCATTTATTTTCAATCAAAATTGATTAATTGCCTGCTCTACTTGGGTACTCGTCCCGACGCACCTGGAGGAAGCTTTGCACAGAGACACACACTTTACTCTCGAAGTAACTAATTTCACAATATATTGTTAGACTACCTCTACCTAGACTTCTCTAGTAGACAACCTACTGTTGGTTTTATAAAAATATTTTTATATAATGACTTCAGTCAAAGTTTTAAATGCCAAAGTTTTGTATCATGAAAAATCGAGTGAATTTGCGATTTTGAACGCGCCCCTGTTATATCAAAGAACTTATGGTTTATTTTACATGTTGGGTTATACGGTTCGTGCGGTAATAAAACTTCTCAAATCCACGTGTGATGTTAGACTTTATAATGTGTTAAAATCGCCTGTTTTTCTTTTATGGGATTATTTCGATAATTAGATATTGATACTTATTGAGGATATTCCCACACTACACATATCTGAATACACTGTACAACACATAAAGTATCTTCGTGTGAAATTTCATAAAAATCGTCCCAGCCGTTGTAGAGTCCATAGGGTACGAACTCACAAACACACTGGCACACAAATAAAGTTCCTTTTCATAATAATAATAGATATATAGATAGATAGATAGATAGATAGATACATACATACATACATACATGGTGATTGTCACTTCTTGACAGAAGAAGACCATATTCCCTTGCTTCCTTGTTGATTACTCATTCATTTTCGTGTATTTGTGATATATGTTTTTATATACACATATATACACTTATACACACATACATATATACATGTGGAGATGTGATCAAGATGCATCAATTCCTATTTTCTGTGGGAATGAAGGTGGCTCTTCAGACCATCCCTGCCCTTACACAGTTTGTTGCAAAGGTCACGTTTAAGCTGAGATTGGGGGATGCCAACTGGTGCTGCTCTACTGTGGATGCTCATATGACGCTTCAGGCCTCCACTCGATTTACAGACCACAGAGCAAACAGAATATCTGTGCTCCGCAATGCTTTCTCCATCAAAGAAAGATTGATCGCCATGTGAGCGCTTGTGGCTAGCCAGGCCAGCTCCGGATAAAGTCATTTTACCGCATAAATCACAGGTGTGGTTCTGCATGAAATCCTCCGACCGACCTGATATATCTGACAGATTTTTCTTCCGGATATCACGCTTGATTTTTCCATGCTCATATTTTTTCTTCTCAAAACTATCACAGTCATGATAGACCAAGGTGCACCCCTTTTTAAGATGATTGGAAGCACTTTCCCAACTGAACACGTCAATACCAAGAGCATACATACACACACACATACATGCATACATACATACATACTTATATTAATGATGAGACGATTCCAACTTTTCCCCGATTCGGATACAGTTACCGATTCTGTTTGAAATTTCCGATTCCGATTCCAATACAAGTACCGATTCTGATTCCGATTCTTTATATATTTCTTTACATTTTTGCAATGATTAGAACATTGCATCTTATGACCAATTCATCGTTTGGAAGAACGTAACTATTTTTTACTGCATATTTTTTCATTTGCATTTTTCTTCATCTTTCATTCATTTTCTTCATTACTAAACTTTTTGCATATACGATTATTGTTAATATAACAAAGTGTCAATTTATGCCGGTATCAGCAAATTTTTTCGCTATAATAATCATTTGCTAATAATTTCATTTGATGAAAAGTACGAATTATTTGAAACATTTTGTCCTGTCGAAGAATAAATTGTTTTTAAATTATAATTTACAATCTTTGTGTTCTTATATATATATATATATATATATATATATATATATATATATATATATAATACAAATCCATATATCTGTAAAAGTGAACGTGTCTGTGTGTCTGTGTACATTTTCTCTATTCAATAACTCTGTAAATTTTAAGAGTGCATTTGATATACAGGGTACTGAGATTTGGGAAAATCTTTGTGATCGGTTTTCGGCCAGAAAGCCGGCTGTTAAGGAGTCAAAGTTCAACGAGTTGACCTTTGAGAACTTTACCAAACTTCTCCGACAATTTTGGGTCTAAACACTTGAAATTTTAGATATAGGTTTCTTTGACATGGATCTAACTTAATAACTTGATTTCAGCCCAAAAAAATAAATGTTAAGGAGTCATAATAGGGGTCAAATTAAAAAAAAATTAATCGCGTCTTTTTTTTTTGCTCAACACACACCTCCAAACACCCGGCCAACACTGGGCTGAAATGCTATATATATAATACAAAATTTAAGCATATTTTATAACCAGGATATACCTTGCGGCTATATATATATATATATATATATATGTGTGTGTGTGTGTAGAATTTTAAAATTGTGATAGAATATACAATTATTTCCACAGCCAGACAACCTCGCAGCTCACAAGAATCAAGAAAGCCAGCAAACCGGAAGTCTCAGACTCGAGATTCGCTTTTGGGCTTAGCAGTTAGACACATTCGAACACGTGATTCGAAACCCGAACCTCTTGCATGCTAGCCGAGCACTCTACCAACTGAGCAAATACGCCACACACATTTAAATCCCTATTAGCTTATACAGATCAGGCAAACCGCAGCATAGACCCGACAGCGGAACGAACCTACCTCATACCGAACAAGGGACATGGTCATCCAATCAGCTACAACCTAAAGTGAGGTCTTACAAGCAGGAATTTTATGCTCGTAAGGACGATGTCATCACGACACGCTAACCTACCGCAGCCACGCACACACACACACGCACGCACACACACACACACACACACATATATATATATATACACACATACACACATATTGTATTTTTGATTTATGCAGATTTTCAACTAACTAATCATTAGATTGGATGAAATCTATATATCTATAAAAGTGAACGTGTCTGTCTGTCTGTCTGTCTGTCTGTGTACATTTCCCTACGCAAAAACTCTGTCAATTTTTAGTCTCGGAATTTGAAATACCGGGTACTGAGATTTGGGAAAATCGATGTGACGGGTGTCAGCCAGAAATTTGGCTGTTAAGTCGTCAAATTTCAACGATTTGACCTTTAAGAACTCTACCAAACTCCTCCAACAATTTTGGGTCTAGACACTTGAAATTTTAGATATAGGTTCCTTGAACCTGGATCTAAATAAAGTGATTTGAGCCCGAAACTATAAATTTTAAGGGGTCATAATAGGGGTCAAATTAAAAAAAAAATACTCTTTTTTTTTTTTTTGCTCAGCATACACCTCCAAACACCCGGGCAACGCCGGGCTGAAATGCTAGTATATATATATATATATATATATATATATATATATATATATATATATATATATATATATATTAGTGATTTTAAAACTAAGATATATATACATATATATTTGTGTGTGTGTGTGTGTGTGTGTGTGTGTGTGTATGTGTGTGATGTGTGTGTCATCAGCTAGAGTCACAACCAAAACATTCTATCGGTATTCGCTTAGAAAACAAAACATGCATATCAAATTGACATGTTACTACAGTTAAACGTATAAATGTATATGTGCGCATGCAGAGAACATCCGCATTATGTCGAGCTACACCTGTCAAGTTCGAATCTTTCAATTCCAACCAGTCAGCAGCAATTTTTCCCGATTAAAAACAGAATCGATTTTGTAACACAGTTATAAATACTACTCTATATCAATTTTCAAATCTGTAGGCAAAGATTTACGGAGAAGTTTATTGGAGACCGTACCACAGATAGAAAAAAAGAGGTTTATACATCTATATGATTATAAAACTCAAATGACTTTGTAACGAGTGATGTAACCCCTTTCTGGTTTACGATTTCCGGTTGCGCATGCGCGCATAAACATAGCAACGTAAGCATGACAACATAAACAAAAAAGAACACAAATCGCTTCTTTTGCAGATTTTGACCTGCGCACTGAAATATTAACGTTATTATTTCGAAATTATTATTTAACATGGGAAGAGTTGGGGTGTTTTGTAACTATTCTTTATTACAACTATACTATCGCTATTTTCTTACAACTAAACGACTTTAACCCGTTGACAAACATAAGAACAATTGCAGTAAAGCCAAGCCTACTACTACTACTACTACTACTACTACTACTACTACTACAACTGCTCTCTATCCGTCTATTTTCCTTTCTTCCTTCTTTTTTATTTTTGTTTACATTTCTAGATACAAAATAGCTGTGTGAGAACGGTAAATTTGTTGACACATTTACTAATCTGTGTCAATATTAGTTTTATCTTATTTTATTTATTTAGGTTATATTTATTTGCTTCAGGTTTTATCAATTATTTTTTTTTTAGATTTTAAGTTTCTATAACTTGGTTGAAGGATTCTAATATGGGTTTTTCATTCTTATATTTCTCATCGGTAGGTTCATGTGCGTTTTTGCTGCTAAATGACTTTCGTTGGCGTTCGATTCGTAGGAAAATCATATTTAATTTTCGATTTTTGAGCAATTATTCGAAAAAAACAGGTAACTTTACACGAATAGGAAGGATGTTTTTCATGTTTGAGTGATCCGTCCGTAATTTTTCATTTTAATATACTTTCATAAAAATGTTTCTGTAATGTAAAAAAAAAAACTATTTTCTTTGCGTCACAAGTGTCACGCTCATACATGAATTCCATAGCTAATATAACATCCTGACCCAACGGGTCACGGGTAGTCTAGTCTCGGCAGTAGAGTGAAAAGCATATCTTATTTTTCTTTTATTAATATTATTGGATTTTTCCCCCTTTTTCCTTTGTACTCATTTTTGTGAATTATTCCATGGATTTCTGCCTTTGAATTATTTTGGACCATCTTCCAATTACGGGATTTCCTTGTGCAAATGGAATTTCAATTAACTTTCTTGAAGTTATATATTTGGATTTTACCGTCACTGGATTATTTATCTTCCACCAAACTATCCATTCATTCACCTTTTTCTTCGCCATATTCCCTCTGCTTCACTTTTTTGTTATCAAGTAAGATATTTGACTAACTTGTTGCCTCATCAAATACTTTTGCATGCAAAATCCCATCCTGCATTTTGCTAATTCCTACCCTCTGATGAGAAGGAAAGTATTTCTTCGAAACTCCGCGGATTAAGGACTATCCACTTATCAAGTGTTTCCTTTTCAGATTAAATAAGTTAACTCTTTTTCAATGTGTTTTTAACATGTTTTATTAACTGTTTGCTCGTATTATAAGCTCTATCTCCTATTTGGTTTTATCGAGCTTTTACATCTGGCTAAGATAACTTTATAAATATTAATTCTTTAATATTTATGTTATACTTTAATTTTACCATCTTTGATCATTTTGGTAAATTTAATTGTAATTTTTCTTTCATATATATATATATATATATATATATATATATATATATATATATATTTCACATACGTGTATAAATATCTATTATAATAAAGTCGCATTCCTGTCTGTTTGTTCGTTTACCACTTGTTTTGTCTCAAAAGTACTCAAATGGATTTTGAAACTGACAACGGATTTAATACACTTGTATCCCTGCGTGTTTCTATGTATATACTATTTTTTTTTCAAAAGAAATCAACAGCCAAGAGGTTAGCTCATTTGCATAATGGATTTAAAAAAGTCTGTTTTAATAATTAGCTCATAATTTTTAATAGAAATTTGTAATAGAATTGTTTAACGTGTTCTATTCATAAATACTATATAGAGCTGAGTTTTTTCATTTATTTTTAAGTTAATTTACATTTAATTTGATTTATTTTTATTATCGTATATTTCGGCGTATTAGATGGCACTTAAGGTTAAAAAAACAATATTTCATAAGAGACCGGGTGTTGCAATCTCTAGCCTAGGCTAAACAAATATGGTTTTGTGATTTAGCAGTCGTCTTATACAACCGATATATGATAAATTTATTAAAATTTGCTTCAATTTTGTACCTTGCCTTATCTGACGGTCGCCTCATACGCTGAAATATAGGGTTATTTCTTTGGAGGGTATGAGAATTCATTTCGCTGTTTGAATTTCATAGATGAAGATGACTATGTTTTATGCTTCCAAAAATTCAAAGTATGGTCAACTTTCGGGAAAATAGTAACCATAAATTATTTAATTGGAATTCATTATTGAGATGAGTATTATTTATTAATTTTATTTATTGCGGACTATTATTCTCATCTTTTTTAGTTGTTGCTTCACGGCGTTTCGGTCAAATAATCTTCTGGCCTTCGTCAGTGGATAAAGTCTCTACGGTTCCAGGTAAGAATTGTTTGAAGATAGCGGTTTCAATCCTACCCCAAGTCGGCCAGAAGTTTACTTGGCCAAAATGTGGTGAAACGGCAACAACTATAGAAGGCAGTAATTGCTGAAAATGCAGTTAGGAGATTCGAAGTTCCTATCCCGTCACGGTTAGGACCTGACGAAGACCAGAAGAATAGTTGGCCGAAACGTCGTGAAACAACAAGAAAGATAAGGATAATAGTCCGCAATATATAAATTAATAAATCGTAACCACTTAGGATATTTTGTGCATTTTAAATAGATAACACTAAACCCTCCTCTCGACAATATGTTTTTTTCCCTGGCAACGCCGGGTATGTGCAGCTAGTATTCGAATATGTTTATATATTTTAACATGTTTTATAAAATTAATCAATATTTTAAGATAATTATGTTTAAGAAAAATATCGACGTTTAATTTTGTCTTGCTAATCGATTTCAGCGAATGAAGTCTGAAGAAAAAAGAAAACTTTATTCGGTCTGGTAGTCAATTATATTATTAAAACTCTGATTTAAATTTAAAGTAAATACATTTTTTTAGATGTAAAGAAAGAAACAATTGCAGAAAAGAAAGCAACGTTATGTTGGAGGTGTCTACAAAAGGATTCGGGTTTTAACCTCCCCTTCCCCAGCCTTGCAAATTATAACTTTCGTTTATACATTTCTGAATTTTGGAGATGATGGTTTATTACATATATTATTTGGATCTTTCGAACTACTGTTTTCATCTGTTTAGCTCGAGATATCTTATTAGGGCTAGGACAACAGCATATTCTTCTCATTGTTTTGACTCTCGAGTGTGTATCCGTTGATATCTTGGTACTCCTGCAGTATTGTACCCACCGATTTCACGATCTTAGCCGAGCGTTGACGAACGCTTTCGGCGTTAACGCCGACGAAAGCCGAGAATTCGGAGCTACGCACGGTGCAAGAACGCTAAAAGTATGTGAATAGCAACAACATTACAAGGAAAAGATATTACACACACACACCAAAATGGATAAAATTAATACAAAAAATTTGGATAAAATAAATCACAAACACTTACCGTAAGTTTTTTTAAAGTAAAATAAATTTATTTTGTTGAATATTTTTTTGGGGGGTTCATTTTGTTTTCCGATGGCTTTTTTTTTTGGGGGGGGGGGCTAAGCAACAGTAATAAACACTTCAATGTTTTTTTTTGTTTGTTTGTTTTTAACAAAACGTTATTAAACAGTAACAACAATGTTTTTTTTGTTTGTTTGTTTTTCAGTAATATTTGTAGGGGGGGGGGGACAACAATTACTGTTTATCTTTAGTTTCGACTGGAAGATTTTCTACTTTTTCTTTTTTTTTTTTGTAAGAAAGTAAAATAAATTTATTTTGTTGAATATTTTTTTTTGGTTCATTTTTGTTTTCCAGTAGCTTTTTTTTTAGCTAAATTAAATAGCTGAAATGAAAGGCTGTGTATTTTTACTTTGAACAATAAAATAACTGAAATGTGTGTAATTTCAATGAAAATTATTCGTCTGCTGCGCATTCGTTTGAAGCGCCCTGATTGGCTGAAAGAGTATCGTACCGCTCGCCATGTTCCGGCGTTTTCCGACGGATGTCGATCAACGCTCGGCTAAGATCGTGAAATCGGTGGGTAAAATACTGCAGGAGTACCGATATCTTATATGCTTTTATATAGAGTGGTGTGGTTCTCGATTGATTAATTGTGTCTAACTGTGTCAGATATATACTTGGGAGCCAAACAACGATAAGAATATGCTGTTGTCATAACCATAGTGATTATATATACATATAGAAAATGTGCTTATTCAATTGTATTTCACGCTTTATTCATACCAATTATTTTATTTATAAAGTTCAACGTATGTTCAATATATAACTGGATACAAATGAAATAAATTGTTAATATCAAAGATGGCGTAAATACTAAACACAATTACAACTAATTTTCTGATTTTTTTTTTCAGATTTATGTGATCAGGTTTATATTCTTTTCAATGTCTTATAATGTTTATGCTTTCTTATTCTTCTGATGAGTTACGGCGGAAAATACAAAATATTGACATAATTATTTGATATTTTCTGTGGTATTGAACAGCTGCTGTAAAGAATTGAACATTTTAATATACTGGATTTTTTTTTTTTTTACATAGGTGTCACCGCTTATCAAGGCCCAGAGGCCACTCGATGATAAGGGTTAATAGGTATACATTAGTTATTGTGATTTTAGCATAGTAAACAGTGGGAATTTTGTAACTTGGATTACTTAGGGGGAAGATTCAATTAGAACTTGTTCACATTGGACTTTTTTTTACATAGGCATCAACACATTATCAAGGCCAAGAGGCCACTCAAGGACAGGGTTAAAGAGTGTACAGTAGAAATTGGACAATATAATAATCATTAGTAATGAAAATTTGTTAAATTTGATAACTTATATGGAACGGCTCATCAAGAACTTATTTACGTTAGACTTGAACACAACCATATTGTAGTCAGCTGGAAAGCAGAAAAACGGAAGACAATTCCACAGGCGTGCAGTTCTCAGAAAAAAGCTTTGTTCATGGAATCTACGTTTAGGTTTAGGCACAGATAAAGAGTGGGGGGAATTATTGATAGTGTGTACAGCTAGACGAGTGTTTCTTGTGAAAGTTTGGCGAGGGGGGACCATAGATTGAAGCTCAGTCGAACACTTTCCATGAAAATAACGATATATCAGAGACAGACTCGCAACATCTCTTCTGTGAGATAGAGGTTGCAAGGAAGAGAAAAGGACATCTCCTACGAGGCTACGAAGTCTATTTTGAACTCTATCAAGGCAGGACAAGTCCTTTCTAGCAGCTCCTGCCCAGATGTGGCAAGAGTATTCCATCCTTGGACGTACCTGGCTCTTATATAGATAGAGAATAGCATCAGCAGTGAGATATCTACAGGATCGATAGAAAGATCCCACCATCTTCCCAGCGGCCTTGGCAACAGATTTGATGTACATGTTCCATTTAAGATCAGGAGTAATGGGCAAGCCCAGAAGCTTGTCAAAACTTGAGGTCTCCTCAAGACGAGAGCCATTCATTTCAATTGATGCCAGATGGGGATCAGAATGTTGATGATGTAAAGAGAGAAGCTTGGTTTTAGATGCATTAAAAGTAAGCAGCCACTCCTTTCCCCATTGTACTACGTGATCAAGATCAGAGGAGAGAGAATCGGAGAGAACTTGGTCGTTTACTGTCTTAGATGCGCTACCATAAATGGTAGTGTCGTCAGCATAAATGTCTACAAATGATGTAAGGATGTGATTTGGAAGATCATTAATGCAAATCAGGAAAAGAGTTGGGCCCAGGATGGACCCCTGAGGGACACCGACATTAATACTATGAGCTTCTGATTTTTGCCCCTCAACTACTACTCTTATAAACCTATCAGAAAGAAATGATTTAATAATTGAGAAGACATTTCCAGCTATACCATAGCTAGAGATCTTATGAAGTAAACCTTTATGCCATACCTTATCAAAGGCCTTAGATATGTCAAGAGCAATTGCCCTAGAAAGGTTGCCTCTGTCGAGAGATTTGCTAATCCTATGAGATATAACTGTAAGCACATCTGCTGTAGATCTAGCAGAATGGAAACCATATTGAGTGTCACTAAGAAGGTTATTTTTGTTGAGATGGTTGATTACTTCTGTATTTAACACAGATTCCAGCAACTTACTCATGACGCACAGGAGACTTATTGGCCTGTACTGAGAGGGGGATGAGCGATCACCTGAATTCTTAAATACAGGGCATACTGATGAAATTTTTCAGGGAGATGGGAAACTATTCTCCTTAAGACAACGCTTAAGCAGTTTTGTAAGTATGGGCGCTAGTTCAGGTTGAAGTTTTTTTAGTACTATAATTGGAATACCGTCAGGGCCAGTTGCTTTACTGGAATCAAGGTTTTTGATTAGCTTGGAAACATCACGTACAGATATACGTATATCACATAGCATGTTTTCTGATACAGGAGGAAATATTGGGTGTTGGCGGCAACAAAACAGTGCCTTACAATTTGGGATATAGCTTTTTCATACATACATACATACAGACATACATACATACAAAAAATAATAATAATAATACTTACTCCAAAAAATAATTGACAAAGTCCTTATTCCGCAGAGTTGCAAAGAATGCTATTCTTGCTATTCTTCTCATCAGAGGACAAAAAGAAATCAGCAAATTATATTTGCAGCAATGCTCGAATTTGCTGGTTATGGCATTAAATGAAACTGCAATTATTAGAGTTATAAAATGCAAAAATGTACACACACACAGACACCACACCACACCACACACATTAACCCTACACCACTCCACATACAAGCATACACCCACAAATATAGTATTGGGAGTTTTTCAATCTTTAAAATGGAATATATTAATTTTTATCAAAAATTATCAAACTATATGTTCAACTTTAACCTGAGAGAAACATATGTTTACATAATTGGATATATATATATATATATATATATATATATATATATATATATATATATATATATATATACACAGAGAGAGAGACAGACAGACAGAGAGAGAGACAGAGAGATAGAGAGAGAGAGAGGGGGAGAAAGAAAGAGAGACAGAAAGAAATTAAAACTATAAGTTGAAATTTACAATCAAATTTATTGTTGGACTATACTCCAAAAAAACAATTTACGAAATCCTTATTCCGCGGAGTTTCAAAGAATGCTATTCTTGCAACTCTTCTCATCGGAGGACAGAAAGAATCGACAAATTATATTTGTAGCAATGCTAGAATTTTCTGGTTAAGGCATTAAATGGAACTGCAATTTATTAAAATCATAAATTGCAAAAATGCACATGCCCTTAAAAAAACGAGTGAAAAAATGTAGATGTAAAAAAGAAAAAAAAAAACGTACCAGAATAAAATTGCAGTATTCTAGTTGTTTGCGCACGAATATTGAGCTGGGTGCACGCAAATATTGTTGAGACGTATTTTAAAAAAAGGTTGTGACTTTCGATAAAAAGTGAGTTGTTTACGACAAGCGGTGATACTCAGCTCAGTAGACACCGACGAAGCTCCACGGCACTTCCCGACGCCAGAGTTTCACCAAAAGAAGAGCATACTGACTGTTTGGTGGTGTGCGCCGGGTCTCATCCATTACAGCTTTTAAAATACAGACGAAACCATTACGGCAAGAATATACTGTAAACAAATGGATGAAATGCATCAGAAACTTCGACAACAACACCCAGCGCAATTTTCCTCCATGAAAATGCCCGACTGCATGTTGCTAAACCGACCCTACAGAAGTTGGACGAATTGAACTATACAGAGTGACCCAAAAAACGGGTCCCAGCTCTAATTAGGCCCCGTTTCTTAGTGTTTTGTCCGAATGAAATGAAACTTTGGTCATAACCAGTTTATTATATTCAAAACATCACATCCAAACACTAGGGGCTTTGGCTTTTTTTTTCTTTGTTCTACAGCATATGTTCTAGATAACCTCCATTTAGCTTTTTTTTGGGGGGGGTCACCCTGTACAAATCTGTGTCATCCGCCATACTCTCTAAACCTCTCACTCTTTAACCCTTATCCTTGAGTGGCCTCTTGGCCTTGATAATGAGTTGATACCTATGAAAAAAAAAAAAAAAAGAAAAAGTCCAATGTGAACAAGTTCTAATTGAATCGTCCCCCTAAGTAATCCAAGTTTCAAAATTCCCACTGTTTACTATGCTAAAATCACAATGACTAATGTATACCTATTAACCCTTATCCTCGAGTGGCCTCTGGGCCTTGATAAGTGGTGACACCCTTGTAAAAAAAAAAAAAAAAAAAAAAAACTAGCGACTACCACTTTTTCAAGCATCTCAACTTTCTAAGTGGCAAATTCTTTGAAAACATAAGCGATATCAAAAACGCCTTCAGCCACTTCATTGCCACCAGAACGCAAGATTTTATGGTAACTGGCATGAATACCCTTTTTCTGCGTTGACCAAAGTGTGTTGATTCTAATGGTTCTTATTTCTATCAATAAAGTTTTGTGTGAGCCGAGATACGTTCATCTGAATTTAAAAGTTAAGTTAAAAACCGCAAGAATTTTCTTGTCAACTTGATATTACCATAGAGTTTGAAGGCACTGGAAATCTGGAGAGACTTGTTGTCACACAGACTCAAGGAAAAGTACTCTCGGTTGTTATTAGTTGGTAATCATTTATGATGTAAGAAATTCTAGTGAGTGATGATAGTATTCCTCTATGCCTGTTTGTTCGAATTTTTCTCGGAAATTACTGCTCCGACTTGGTTGAAACCTTGTATGAACATTTGCTATAATAAGGTGCCGTGAATAAAGTATTATAGTATCTGTCTGATGACAGTAAGAGATTAATAGTGATTAGTTAGCAGAATACCACGTTCACTCTAGACGCTTTCTCGGATAAAACTAGGCAGATCTGGCTAAAATATTGTTGGGAACTTTGCTATGATAAGGTGCAGCAAACTCAATTTTATGATACCTGTTTGATGCATATATAGCAATGAATAGGAAGTAGTCACCATAATACAACGTTTACTCTACATGTTTTCTCAGAAACTACTGGTCTGATCTGGTTGAAATTATGTATGACCCTTTGTTAAGATAAAGTGCAGCAAACTAAGTATAATGACATCCGTTATACGCTCCGTAAAGGATTAATAAGGATTATTATATGATGCAAAAATTAGCACAGATTTAACAATATTCAAATACAAATTTTGCATAAAGAACTAATTCTAAGATAACGGCCTATAACTTTTGTCCGTTTTTAACGGATCAAAAAGTCGACAAGTAATAGTAGTAGAAATAATAATAATAACAACAAGTGAAGCATGCATGGTCCTTCGTGAGTGCACAGTGAACGAGGCATAAAAATGACTAAGTTCAGCATTTGACCCCCCCCTCCATTTAGCCCCCAAAATCCCCAGGAGACGTCAAATCCTAGTGAGAATGAACAAAGGGTGCAATTTTAGGCCTTAACATATTTCAATTTGAGTTCAGCACCATGCAAAACTGCTAATGAATAGACATACACAGAAAATTTTGGACAAATATGCTAAAATAGTCGCAAAAATGGAGTGTTTTTATTAGCCCTAAAAGAGCCCCTGGGGCACACCCAGGGGTAATGGCAAAGTATAGACAAAAAAAAAAAAAAATGATATAGAAATCAGTTAGTTACAACTTTTCAGAAAGTTTTATAAAAATCCAAGGCATCAATTTTTTTTTTATAAGCACAAAAGTGTCGATTTTAGCCATTTTAACCGTAAAGTAACCCCTTGGGGGGGGGCAACTGGAGTTTTCTTCGAAAATCCATTCTGTTACTTTTTTAAATAATATCAAGTTAAATGTTTGTGCAAAAAATTTTAAATTTTAAAAAATTCTAAGGCGTAGTTATTGAAAAAAGTGGTGGTGGTGGTGGGGGGGCAACCAGAGCTTTCCCAGAAAATCCATTATTACTTTTTTAATATCATGTTTTATGTTTGTTCAAAATTTCAACAAATTCCAAGGCGTAGTTATTGAGAAAAGTGCGGACAGACGAACGGACAAACGGACGAACAGAAGAACAGACAAGGGTGAATTTACAGGTCCCCCCCCTCTCCTTTTATCGAGGGCCAACCACAACAACAACAACCACAACAACAACAACAACTACAACAATAATAATAATTATAATGCAATGTCTCCGTTTAGTCTCAAGAGACAATGCACACACCTGTAAAGATAGTTGCGCATTTGTAAGGTAAAGGTTGCGCAATCCCAACCACACCTCTCCTGAATCGACACTGCTTGGGTCCAATGGCAAGGAGAACACATACGGCAGCTGGAATGAACAAATGGTCACCCAGTTTATTAATGACCAGGCTCACTGTTGCTTAACTTGGGTGATCTGATGGGGACCGGTGTGTCAACGTGATTATGCCATAATGATATGTACACAGCTAAGAAGAAGAAAACAGAGCAAGAAAAGTAACAAGAAGAACAAGGCCGATAGCCACTAGTCGTGTGTTCTCGTCTAATGAATGAATGCGTGAATATAGGATTGACATGAAATTCTTAAAGATAAACTAAGATGACCGAAAAATGGGCTGAAATGACTTAAATAAAAAGTAAATGACTTAGAATGACTTTAATGAACTTAAGGATGAATTGAATGACCTTAAGAATAACTTGAATGCTTAAAAAATAACTGGAATTCTTCAAAAACAATTTGAATGATCTGGAGATCATGACTTGAATGGCTTTAAGACTGACTGGTTGTAAAGTGTGTGATCATTTTACATTAAATTAATACAGAAAGGTGATCCCCTACTTTATATCACAAAAATTATTTGATTTAGGGAATTTGAAACGTTATTTTCGTATTCAGGAACCCCGAAAACCAATAAATAGTGGTATAATAAACATAAAACGAAATAAAAAAGTACATGTGTTACGGACCGATGGACCGACCGACCGACCGACTGAGTGACTTATAGAGTTGCTTGCACACGACTAAAAAAACTATTTTGTGGTATGCATTAAAAAAAAAATATTCTCTGTCGGTCAGTCAGTCGGTCTGTAACACATTTACTTATTAGTTACAAACAAGTGAAGCATCGGTTAAGAACAAATACTACACTTTGATCTTAGCCATGTGGCCAAGGAAAAGTTACATTTTGGACAAGTTTCAGAAAAGTCTAATGGATATGTAAAAATTTATGGGGCAAAAAGTGTCATTATTTGCAATTTTGGTACATTTTTGACCCCCTTATGAGCCCTTGGAATGCTGAATACCAGTGACAATGGACAAACTATGCAGTTTTACACCGTAACACATGTATATTTGAATTACCCTTATCCTCGAGTGGCCTCTGGGCCTTGATAAGTGGTGACACCCTTGTAAAAAAAAAAAAAAAAAAAAAAAAAAAATTCAGCACCATGGGAGAGCACTATATAGATATACATATCAAGTGTTATATTGAGAAATATGAAAAAAGGGCATTTTTAGCTTTTAGCACTAAAAGTCCCCGGGGGACGCAAAGCAGAATATTGCTAGGGTCACCCATACTGAATTTATATTAAGAACAATGCCCTGCGCATTTTGGACAAGTTTCAGAAAAATCTAATGGATAGATCAAAATTTATGGGGCAAAAAGTGCCATTTTTTGCAATTTTGGTCAATTTTTTACTACTTATGAGCCACTTTGAATCCCGAATACCAGTGATAATGGACAAACAGTGCAGTTTCGCACCTTAACACATATATATTTAATTCAGCAACATGGGAAACAACTATATAGACATAAGTTTTTGTTGAGAAATATGAAAAACACACCAGAAGAAAGGGCGTTTTCAGTACTAAAATCCCCGGGGAATGCAAACCAGATTTTTGCCAGGGTCACCCATACTGAATTTATATTAAGAACAATGCCCTCCACATTTTGGGTAAATTTCAGAAAATCTAATGGATGGATCAAATGTTACGGGACAAAAAGTGTCATTTTTGGGCCATTTTTTACCCCTTTTGAACCCCTGTAGGCGAAATGGGAATTTTCACACAAAATTTTTTTTTTACTATGCACATCTATATATTGAAATATAATTTGTGACAAAATTTCAGGAAAGACTAATGGACGGTTATCCGTATATCGTCCGGACTAACAGACAGACACAACCACCAAAAACATAGGTCCCTCTCCGATAATCGGGGGACCAAAATGTTACTCCATACCCCTTGCTTAAAAAATGAGCCGCGCATGCATGGTCCCCCTCTACGAAATATAGTTTTAAAAATTGCTGCTGCATGGGAGTCCCAAAAAAGTGTGTTTTCTAACACTAAAAGTTCCCGGGGGACGCAAAGCAGAATATTGCTAGGGTCACCCATACTGAATTTATATTAAGAACAATGTCCTCCACATTTTGGACAAGTTTCAGAAAAATCTAATGGATAGGTCAAAATTTATGGGGCAAACAGTGTCATTTTTTTGCTATTTTGGTAAAATTTTGACCACTTATGAGCCACTTTGACAATGTACAAACAGTGCAGTTTCAGACCTTAACACATGTATATTTACATTCAGCAACATGGGAAACAACTATATAGACATAAGTTTTTGTTGAGAAATATGAAAAACGCGCCAGAAGAAAGGGCGTTTTCAGCACAAAAATTCCCTGAGGGACGCAAACCAGACTTTTGCCAGGGTCGCCCATACTGAATTTATATTAAAAACAATGCTCTCCACATTTTGGGCAAGTTTCAGAAAAATCTAATGGATGGATCAAATGTTACGGGACAAAAAGTGTCATTTTTGGGCCATTTTTTACCCCTTTTGAACCCCTGCGGGCAAAACAGGATTTTTCGCAACAAAAAAAAAAAAGAAAAATATTTTACTATACACATTTATATATTAAAATATAATTTGTGACAAAATTTCAGGAAAAACTAATGGACGGTTATCCGTCAATCATCCGGTCTAATGGACAGACGGACCCATTGAAAACATAGGTCCCTTTCTGATAAATCGGGGGACAAAAATGTTACTCCATACCCCTTGCTTAAAAAAAAAATAATAAAATGTAAATGTGTTACAGACCGACCGATGGAGTGACTTGCATGCGATGAAAAATGCCTTAGATTTTCCATTGCCTAGGAAAAGTTACAAACGTAAGTGCAGTATCTATTAAGAACAGATGGTATTTATTTGCTCCCCCACCGAGCAAATTAGGCACAAGGCCGATTTTTAATGTGAGGAGTGAAGGGAGGGGGAAGGGAAAAAGGGGACCAGCTCCCGAGAGGTGGGAAATGGGAGCTGGTTAATGGTCAGGCATGTGGGGTTGCCCCAACATCTGGTCTTTGCTAGTCATAGCTAGTCATAGCTTGCAGTATCTGCCGGAACAGATGGTATTTATTTGCTCCCCCACCGAGCAAATTAGGCACAAGGCCAATTTTTAATGTGAGGAGTGAAGGGAGGGGGAAGGGAAAAGGGGACCAGCTCCCGAGAGGTGGGAAATGGGAGCTGGTTAAAGGTCAGACATGTGGGGTTTCCCTCACATCTGGTCTTTGCTAGTCATAGCCTGCAGCATCTGCCGGAACAGATACTACACTTTGATCTTGTCCCGAAGGCCAAGAATGTAATAACATGTATGTAGTAAGAACAGATACTACACTTTAATCTTGGCCAAAAGGCCAAGAAAAGGGCAGGTATTTATTTGCTCCCCCACTGAGCAAATTAGGCACAAGGCCAATTTTTAATGTGAGGAGTGAAGGGGAAATAGGGACCAGCTCCCCGGGGAGTAGGGGAGCTGGATAGCGGAAATTGGTATGAAGGATTGGCCCTACATTGACCAAGGTCTTATATGTGGGGTTTCCCCCACATATAAGACCTTGGCTTGCAGTATCTGCCGGAACAGATACTACACTTTGAGATATTAAATCCTTTATTCATGTTAAAAATACAGTGAAAATCAACAATGAAGAAAAACTTAGGCACACGGCCAACTCAAAAAGGGGGTTGTTGGGGGGGGTCGTTGGTATTCCCTGTCACTCCAGAACTAAACAAAATCAAAAGTTTCTCCCAGCTAGTATCTTCTTTCACCATAATACCGCATTCACCCTTTCATACTGGGGAACTTCCTACTTAACTCTCAATTTTTAAAACATTTTTTATTAACGTGTAAAACCAAAAAAAGATAGCAATAAAATGGTACAATAATTCATTTGTGTCGAGGGCGGGGGGAAGAAAAAACAAAAGGTGATTAGTAGGACCCTCCCAACCCCGTCTAGTTGGTAGACTGCCCGTTCCACTAGGTTTGTAAAAGGAACATCGCTTCTGCGGGGCAGTCTCTAAGTGGGGATGCCCTCTAGATGCGGGTGAATGGAGAAAAGAAAATTTTGTGGGTAAGGGATGGGGGTTAGTTTGTATTTCTTTCTCTCAAAGATGGGTGAAATTTAGAGGAAGGAGTGAAATAAAAATTGCAAGTAGGAGTGGGTAGGGATCTTGGAGGCTTCCTAATCGGGGAGGGATGAAACACACTCAGATACTACACTTTGATCTTGGCCAAAAGGGCCAAGAAAAACATAAAAAGCTAAGAACAGCATCCATTAACAACATACCTTTGATCTTGACTAAAAAGGCCAAGCACTTAACTAAAAAGGCCAAGTGTTACGGACAGACTGACTGACCAACCGACCGATCGACCGAGTGACTTATAGAGTCGCTTGCACGCGACTAAAAATGAAAAATAAAATATAATTGTTTAAATGTGGTTAACGAGCACAGAACTGCGCCACTTCTATTCGCGTATATATTTATAATCTTTTACGTATTTATCTTTAAATTCTGCGCATTTAATTCAACTGTATCGGGAAATATTTAATGAGGGACATTAACCGATGCTCCCTTCATCCCCTTCGGGAGTCATTTGCAACTGCGCGGATATGTTCTTGTCGCTGGGCAAGACGCACATATGCACCACAAGCGATCAATTACAATTTTAAACGGATTACCGTGACGAGTTGACGTTGATAAATACAAAATAAATTATTCAGTTGACAAAGCGAACAAATTTTTCGACGGAAAACAAATGGTTAACGAAAATGAGAAACAAAACATAAAAAGATTCGCGAATTGTTTTTATGATAAATGACCGTTTCGAAATGAGAAGTTGAATAACGCAGATAAACGCATTATGCAATGCGCAAAGTTATAAAAGTATTTCAATTTAATTTATTATGAACTAGCATGACTACCAGGCGTTGTCCGGGAAAGATATAGAAAACCAAATAAAAGATTTGTTGTTTTGTTCGGCGGTAGATCATCCCTTTATGGATTACTTTATGTAGAAATCAGTAATCCTGCGAAAAATGTTATGCTTCAAGTTCTTTATATTTTCCAATATTTATTCAGTGTTTTGTGTGGTTGCTGTGCTTTACGGCATATCGGGTTATTTTCGGGAGAGGTACCATTAAAACGATTTTCTCCATAGTCACTACCATTCTCAATGCACTTTTGCCTGCTAATTATGACGCCTCGGTTGTAAAAAAAACAGAGGGCACTTTGTCGCTCATATCTCTATTACCACTTTGAAATCGATGAACTCCAAACCTTGATAATCGCCAAGTGCGAAATGCCTTGCTGTTCGTTGTGTCTACCTATTTATACTTAATAAGGTAATTAATTAAATACTTCAGATTATACGACGCGTGGTCTCTCTCTCATGTGTGAACTATTCCTCTCTTACATATATATCTTCCACACGACATGCTGTCGAAGAAAAAGAGAAAAAAAGAAAAAAATAAGATTGACAAAGGAGTCTTACTTCGAAATATATTTCTTAAAAAATAAACATTCGTTTATTTTATATAAAAAAAAATTCGCGTTGCAGTTTTGGCTTCAAACGTATTTAATACGTATTTATTCTTCAAATTTCACTCAGCGTTTCTAACGGATACAAACAACAACAACAACAATAAAAAAAACTACCCAGATTTGCAAAATTCGCGACCACGCGTAACCTATCCGGTTTCATAATAATCCCGCAGTCAACAACATCACGTGGACTCTTCATCGAACTATCCTCCACTCAACATCATGTCGAAGAAAAAGAAAAAAAAAGAAAAAAAAAATGATCGACAAAGGAGTCTTACTCCGAAATATATTTCTTAAAAAATAAACATGCGTTTATTTGATAAAAATATATTTCGCGTTGCAGTTTTGGCTTCAAACATATTTAATACGTATTTGATTCTTCATATATATATATATATATATATATATATATATATATATATATATATATATATATATATTTGAGGTTGAACGATAAATTTGTCGCCCCAAAGAAAACACTGCAGCTTAATTTTAAAACTTTTATTAAAAAAATCAATTAGGGCAACTTGATTATGTGGTAGAGCTGATATCTATTCAGTGTAACCGCCTTTAACCTCAATCACTGCCTCGATACGGATCCTGAACTGGGAGCATTCCTTTTCGCAAGCGCCAATAGAACCTCGGCAAATGGCGACAATAAGGCTGGCATTGGTGTTGTGGGAGGTCATGTTTGTGATGTTCTCGATGTATGACCAAACGAAGTAGTCCAGCCGGGTTCATGTCGAAGGAGGAGATGGGCAGTGATAGAAGGGTACAAAGTCGTAGCACTCCTTCTGAAACCAAGCCTGGGTTTCTTTGGATTTGTGGGTCGGCGTCACTTCATGCTACACCCAGGGTTTGCTAGCGGCCACCTGATTACACCAGAGGTTCACCACACTCTTCAGCACATTCAAGTACACTTTTGTGTTGACTTTCAAATCGACTTCGAAGATGTGAGTTTGCATGATGTGGCCCTCACTTGAAACGATACTAAAAACCATAGCTGTGGCCAGAAAACTTCTTTATGCTGTGCTGTTAAGCGTTGAACCGTCCGGATTTGCATTGTACGGGCCTGCTTGTGACGTGCAAGCAGGCGAGGGATTTGCTTACATTTTGTAAAACATGCTTTTTATCGTAAGGTTCGTCTGATGCTTACTAGACTGCAATCATCATCTGTGACTGCCTTAATTTGACTAGAAGGAAGCGCCTGTTTCTCACAACAACCCGTCTTATTCTACTACTGAATACAAAACAAATTTTTTTTGGGGGGGGTCTACCAGTGGATTTTGCTCTTCCATAATTATCACTGTTCTTTAGAAAGTTGCAAATCATAGTTTTACTGCGATTTACCTAAGCTGCAATCACCCGCTGTGACAAACCTTGCTAATGGAAATCTAGAATTCAAGCACACTTGATGTCGGTACGAGGTGCGTGCAATAAGTAATGCTCCTGACCCACTTACCATAGCAGTAGAGCCACGAAACTTGGCACAGTTATTAGTCTTTTTCTACATAGGAACCACCCAGAGTTATGCATTTCTCTCATCGTTTGATGCAGCTATGGGGACCGTTTTTGTAGAACACCCCAGGTTAGTCCTCCAACTACGACGTGACTTCAGAAATCAAGGCTGCATCATCTTGGAAACATTTTCTTTTCAAAAACAACTTCATGGATGGGAAGAGGTGAAAGTCAGATGGTGTAAGGTCAGGAGAGTAGGGAGGATGGGGAAGAATTTCATAATCACACGCCCGTGCTTCTGATCTGGCGACATGCGAGTTGTGGACCGGAGCATTGTCCTGCAGGAGGAGGAGGGTACCTTTTCTGATCTTGCCCCGCCTCTTGATTTTGATAGCTTCCCTTAATTTCCTCAAAAGTGAAGCATAATAGGTTCCTGTAATTGTGGTACCCTTTGCCAAGAAATCTGTGATCACTACTATGTCCTGGTCCCAGCGGAGGGCTGCACACTTGCCTTCTTTGGAGGTGGTGAGTCCAAGTGCTTCCATTGTATTGACTGGGCTTTGGTCTCTGGATCATAGTGATGGACCCAGGTTTCATCCTGTGTTATCAGTCTTTTGAAAAACTTTGACTTATCTTCTTGGCACATCTCCAAATTCATCCTCGAGCACTCGACGCGTTTTCGCTTCTGGAATGGTGTGAGTAACCTGGGAATCCTACTGGCATACACCTTATGCATATGAATGATAGTTTCCACAGACCCTGTACTAATCTTGACATCTTGGGCTATTTGGCGAATAGTAATGTGCCGATATTTCAAAATGGCAGCCTCAACTTGACGGACAGATTCCTCAATAAGTGCATGAGTACCGATTAAGTACTCATGCAGCGAGTGATCCGTGCTGAAATAATAACGTTATTATTTAAAAAGGACGTCGTAACATGAAGAGAGGAGGGTGTTTTGTACCTATTCTGTACTTACAATTGAATAAAAAAAACATATCATAAAACTTTAAATGTGAAAATACGATTTAAAAAATAGCGCGCATCACTCTCTGCATTAGCACCAAATATTATTTAAGCACGTCACCAATCTGTAAATTTTCTTCGAAAAAAACCTATACTTTCACCCAACGATTTATAGTTTTAATAATAAAAAGGTCATATTTTACTTATATCGAAACAACTGTTTAAAAAAACAAATAAAACAAAACAAAACAAAATAAAAAAAAACTTCGACTTCAACTTTTATGCTTCAACTCCAATGCAAGCGAGCAACTTTTTTTGCCTGATATAATACAGAAAAAATAAATTAAATTACAAAATTTGGAAGATAAAAAATGAATTTAAAATTTTAAAATAGGGATTTTTTTTTTACTTATCGTGTAAACAGAAAATGAAATCTAATTCGCCTCGGCAAATCGTGGTGTATGAAATGAATTGAAACGGAAGTTCAGTTCTATCAACAAAAACAGGTCCGCAGTATGGGCTTACGAAAATTATTTTTTATTTTATTTAATATTTTTATAAATGGCGATGTTTATTTATTTTAATAACAGAAACATCCATTGACTTTAAAGATGGATTGTCTGAAAATTTCAAATAAATGAGTAATATAGAAATATGGTTTTATCGACTTCGAACGAATCAAGAATTACATTTATATATATATACATATATATATATATATATATATATATATATATATATATATATATAATGAAATCAAAAGGGTGTAGTGTTTACCTGGTATACGCAATGGTAAACTATAATCTGATATAAATACCAGTATTTATATATAGATAGTTTAATCACAACCGAATAAAAAATAAACTCAATACGCAATAGAAAGTAGAGCTTATTATTAGAGAAAGAAAATTAAAACTGTGAGTTGAACTTGACAATCAAAATTTATTGTTCGACTGAATACTCCAAAACAAATTTATTTACAAAGTCCTTATTCCGCGGAGTTTCAAAGAATGCTATTCTTTTTATTCTTCTCACTAGAAAAAAATCAGCTAATTATATTTGTAGCAATGCTAGAATTTGCTTGTTATGGAATTAAGTGAAACCGCAATTTATTGTAGTCATTAATTTCCAAGAAAAACAAGTGAAAAAAATGCTGGAAATGCTAAAAAATATATAAACAAACCACGCATAATATATCACCTTGCTTGAAAATTCTTTCAATGTAATCCGAAAGGCGAAAATAGTTCTTTAGAGAGAATGGAATCCAAAATTAAATCCAGTTTAGTTATTTATTATTAATGGTTTTTTTTGTTGTTGTTTTTTTTGCATATCCAACATTTTTTTCATTTGTTTTTCTTGGCAATTTATAACTACAATAAATTGCAGTTTCACTAAATACCATAACTATCAAATTCTAGCATTGCTACAAATATAATTTGCTGATTTCTTTCTGGCCACTGATGAGAAGAATAGCGAGAATAGTATTCTTTGAAACTCGGCTCGATTTGTAAATTATTTTTTGAGTATTAAGTCAAACAATAACTTTTAACTGTAAAGTTCAACTTACAGTTTTAATTTGCTTTCTATCTCTCTCCCTCACATACACACACGCGCGCACACACACACACACACACACACACACACACATATATATATATTAATATACGGGCTATAACTTTAAGTATACATACATAAAAATCTGTTGCTACTTGTGTTTACTCCGAATTAACTGATCCATACACAATAATATATTATTTTGTATGTGTGTGCATATGCATTGATACATTTATATATGAATATATATGTATACGGACAATTATACATTAAATTATTAAGCCATTACTTATGATTGCCTTTCTACTCATTAAAAGTTCCCTCCCAATTTTAATTAAATAAATTTGAATTATGATTTCTATACGATCATCTTCATGTCTGGGTCAAAATGACCTCACCTGACCTATATTAATTTGTTCTAAAGATATATAGATAACTATGGTTTTCTATTTTACCTCGCCCCTCTTTCTTTCTCCCCTTTTCTCTTCACTGTGTCTTTCTTTGTTTCTCCCCATTTTTTCGGCCCTTGATAATTGTTTCTTCTTCTTCTCTTGTCTTCTTTTTCTTTTTCGTTTTTCTTTATTTTTGTCTTTTTGATTTTAATTTCAATCTTCATTGCTAATTCTTGAAACTTCACCTCTTCAATTGCTAAAATGGCTTCGCTATTTCCTATTTCCATATGGTTTGATCCGTTACTTTCAACTTGTCTTTTATTTCTCAATGATATGTTGGTCCTATGGAAACATTAATTTACCCTAGACATTTGTTATTCTATTTCCCCGTTTTTTATGGATTATCAATTGATTATCTATGGATATTTTAGGATTAATCCTGTTCTTTCCTGTATTTTATACTCATATTCAATAGATTTTTTATTATATCCTTTTTTCCTTGTTCCTGCTTTCAAAATCATTATGAATCCTTATACACTTTCACTAACTGTTTGATTATTTTCATATGCAAATATGATTCATTTCATATTTGTAGTTCATTTGAATGCATTAATCTGCAAAATTTATAGTATATTTTGCCAACCTTTTTCCTCTGGTGCGAAGAATTGCATTTTTCGAAACTCCACAGAATAAGGGCTCTCTAGTTTATTTATACTCTTTGTCGGATAATTAAAACTTTTGTATACATTCTTTACAGGTTTAACAAGTTTTTGTGGGCGGAGGTGAATTAACTTTCAATAATGACATTTTTTCTGTATATTATATATATATATATATATATATATATATATATATATATATATATATATGAAGCACTAGTGTCTGTAGGTTGATTATTATAGTAAAACATAATTATGACAGCCCCTTTAAGAAATTAGTTTCTTAATCGTTGAGAACTTTCAGTTGAATTAAAGTCGGTCAATTAAGCTCTTATGCATAGATCATCGTATAACGATTAGATCACTCTCTGAATGACGAAAATGAACATTTAAAATTAAAATGTTTAAATTCAACGTTATTTCATGTGGTTAATGGTAGCCAAATTGATTAGTTCTCCCTAATCGAGCTAGAGATGTCTCGTGTTGTGGGGTTCGAATCGTTCGACTGGTATAAATCGTGACACCCTGCATTGAAGATTTCCGAAAGGATGAAACACTAGTTTCTGTAGGTATCTATATATTATAGTAAAAAATAATCTAATCATATATATATATATGTGTATATATATATATATATATGATTGCAACGTCTTGTCAGACGAGTGCCACTCCCTCAGGCATTTAAAATCCATGAGCCCAAATTCCTGAGGGAGTATCTATACAAATATGATGTTACAGAGTCTTAGCTTTGTACGACAGCTAAGTCTCTCTCTCTCTCTCTCGGTTCAAAATGTTGAGATCCAGCAACAAGCAAGAGCAAGATAGCCAGCAACAAATTTTATTGCAGACCAGCTTAATGCGGGTACTGGTCTTCCGCTTTATGTTTTTTTTAATCAGAGATTTGCTTCTCCTAGAAAGGTTGCCTTCACCACGGCTTACGGGAGCCCTCTCCACCCCAATACACATACACACACACACAAATATACACTGTGCTAGTTGTCCGTTGACCAAGAAAAAGAGTCAATTCGCCCTTTGGAAGGTCTTGTTTTGATTCCTTCAGGGAGACTAGCCGCCCTCCTCACCAAACAAGTCTGGTGGGGGAACCAGTTTAGTCGCCGGTGACCCTACCATGAGGCAGGTAGTACTGGGTTACATGGTACTAGTAGCATATGACATGACCTGACATAAATATATATATATATATATATATATATATATATATATATATATACAGGGTGACCCACAAAAAACGGGCCCAACTCTAATTATGCTCCGTTTCTTAGTGTTTTTTTTCCGAATGAAATGAAACTTTGGTTATAACTAGTTTATAATATGCAAAATATCACATCAAAACAATAGTGTATTTGGCCATTTTTTCTCCGTTGACTGTAAAATGCTCAGAAAAACAATTGAATGACCTCTGTTTTTTTGGTCCCCCTGTATATATATATATATATATATATATATATATATATATATATATATATATATATATATATGTGTGTGTGTGTGTGTGTGTGTGTGTGTGTGTGTGTGTGTGTGTGTGTGGCTGGGTGTGTGTGTAAAAGTGTTTGGAGGTACAAAACTTATATATAGTTTTAAATAAAATATGCGGAAATTCATCGAGAGATCTTTCGGCTATCATCTTTTCAGGAAAATATTATTGGCGAAATTTAAGAGCCGCTAGGGGAAAGACATTATTATTGGCGAAATTTAAGAGCCACTAGGGGAAATTCGGATGTGCTACGAATTAAGAAAAAAAAATTATTCTTTGGGGTAATTTTTACCCCTTTTTTCCCCTCGTGTTTCCCCCTTCGTTATGACAATTTTAGTCGCTTTTAAACACCGTATATAAATATTAAAATCTTTTTGTAATCGTTTCTTTTCTTTAATCCTGGCACAACCGAATTCCTGTTAGTGCTATTTCCACATATTTTATTTAAATCTATATCAAATAATCACATATTAAATCTGGTCGATACTATATGACTGACCATTTAGGACTTTCAGGTGCTGTATGTGCTCTCCGCTTATCTCGGCATTGTTTCCGGTTGTCCTGGATTTCACCTTGCCTCTTGACTCAATCAGTATCGATTCAGAGAGGTGTGATTGATTGCTGCAAAACCCTTGATCACAATTACATGTGCAGCTTCCCCTACAGGGGGCATCCTTTGTCTTTCGGGACTGAACGGAGGCATCGATATATATATATATATATATATATATATATATATATATATATATATATAATTTAAAGGAGATTAGAACAATAGTCTAAAGAGCAGAGTGTATTTTAATGTAATACTAAAATTACTAGTTTAATTAAAATACAGGGAAAGAAAAAGTGCTCGTTGTAATTTAGATATATAATAAGATCGATAGGTAAATATCTTAGAGCTAATATAATATTTAGAAAGATCGCCAGTCAACCAAAACGCCAGTGTCACGAAAACGCGTTTATTTTTGGAGCCATGTATGCGGACCACCACAAAACATTAATGGAAAATTGAGGGATTTCCACCCATTCCACTGTTGACTGGCGATCTTTCTGCCAAAGTATTGAGGTCGAAATTGATGAAACTTAAATCGTTCTACAAAAAGGTAACTGAGAAAGATTCGCTAGTCAAATTTGGTCTTTTGGAGAGCATTTCCAAACGGAATTTCGTAATCGCTCTGACAGGCCCCAACGAACGGAGAAACGATCATCTACATGTTATAATCGAAGATACATCTGCCTTACTTTAATGCTAGGTTTATTTATGGTGTCTTTTACATTTAATAAAAACTCCTTCCAATATTTGCTGATGAGGAAATCTTGTTTGATAAAAAACTATATGTAATAATTATTGTCCGTAACTTGATGTCTACTACAATAAAAACATTGTTTTCCGAAACGATCGTACAAATAATTGATTTTGTTGTTGTTCCTTCTTATGAAACGGATTTTAAATTTAATTATAATTTGATTTTTAAATTATCAATCACATTACTATATATATAT